>NC_083225.1:23255282-23480282 GCF_032191835.1 Heteronotia binoei
TAGATAGATAGATAGATAAATAGATAGATAGATAGATAGATAGATAGATAGATAGATAGATAGATAGATAGATAGATAGATAGATAGATAGATAGATAGATAGAGAGAGAGAGAGAGAGACAGAGACAGAGAGAGAGAGACACAGAGAGAGAGACAGACAGACAGGCAGGCAGGCAGACAGGTAGGTAGGTAGATAGGTAGGTAGGTAGATAGATAGATAGATAGATAGATAGATAGATAGATAGATAGATAGATAGATAGATAGATAGATAGATAGATAGATAGATAGATAGATAGATAGATAGATAGATAGATAGATAGATAGATAGATAGATAGATAGATAGACAGACAGACAGACAGACAGACAGACAGACAGACAGTAGCATACACATCTGTGTCAGAACTGGTGCACCTTTGGGGTGACCAATTGTTTATACCTTATTTAGGGCCATTATGCTGCTCGCCAAAATACAGTGCAGGAAGTCCGTGCAAAGCAATACAAATTGGTTCCTCCCACCAACACCTTTGTCTCGCTAACCATTTGGCATCTGAGCTGTCTCTGAGAAGAGAAAAAAGCATCCTTGGGATACGGGCTTCCTTCCTTCTGCAGGGCTGAAAGGAATGTGTGTGATTGTTACACAGACAGAGCAAAGTCAAGGTGAAGCAGGCACAGTGGATTCCCCTCAGTCTTCAGGCATTCAGCATATAGAAGCAGAAAAATGGCAAGTCCCCTTGTCAGTTCCAGCTAGCGGCCCCGTTGCAAGAGGGGTATGGCTGGATTGCGAGGAACAATCAAGTGGATAGATCCACAGGAGTCAGTATGAAGACATTTGCTAGAATTTTAGCGGAAAGACTCAAGCAGCATTTAAACATTTCTATTCAGGAAGAACAAGCAGGTTTTCTCCCCAGGAGGCAAATAAGGGACAACATCAGAAATGTAATAGACATTGTTGAATTTTATGAAAAACACCCAGAAAAGGAGGTGGCCTTATTCTTTGCGGATGCGGAAAAAGCTTTTGACAATCTTAATTGGGACTTTATGTTTGCAGTTATGGAGAAAATGAATCTAGGAGATGATTTTATAAGGATGATCAAAGCAATATATGCAGAACAACAGGCAAAACTTTGTGTGAATGCCGACTTAACTGAACAACTGAAGATTAGCAAAGGCACTAGACAAGGTTGCCCTCTATCTCCATTGCTGTTTATAATGACCCTAGAGGTCTTGTTGACTCAAATTGATGAAGATAGCGAAATAGAGGGTTTGAAGTTGAAAGGTTTTTCCTATAAATACAGAGCCTTTGCAGACGATGTGATGTTCGTCAATGAGAACCCAGTACAAGTGATGCCTTTGTTGTTAAAAAAAATTAAAGAGTATGGTGAGCTAGCTGGCTTTTATATCAACAAAGAAAAATCGAAAATCCTTACTAAGAATCTGACACTAAACAAACAGAAAGAATTACAAAATGCTACTGGATGTGAAGTTGCCTCCAAAATAAAATATTTAGGTGTGGAGATGACGATGAAAAACATTGACTTATATAAGAACAATTATGAAAAGCTCTGGCATAAAATAGAAGGTGATATGTTAAAATGGAATAAACTAAACATATCCATGCTGGGGAGGATATCTGCAATTAAAATGAATGTTCTACCAAGGATGATGTTTTTATTTCAAACTATCCCAATAGTGAAAAATAAGAAACAATTTAATCTGTGGCAAAGAAAAATTTCAGAGTTTATTTGGGCGGGCAAGAAACCAAGAATTAAAATGAAAATCTTAACAGATGCGAAAGAAAGAGGCGGCTTCCAACTACCTGACTTAATGCTATACCATGATGCAGTCTGTTTGGTGTGGATTAAGGAATGGATGACTTTGATCAACAAAAAATTATTGGCGCTAGAAGGACATGGAAATGTATTTGGTTGGCATGCGTATATGTACTACGGGAAAGAGAAGATGGATGGTTTTTTTTCGCATCACTATATAAGGAGGAGTTTGCTGAATACTTGGAAAAAATATAGTAAATATGGAGATGAGAGGAAACCACTTTGGATTGTGCCAACTGAAGTAATAAGTATGCCGCAAAGTGTAAAGGAAGGGAAATGGGCATCATATGAACAACTGCTAAAGTTCAAGGGGGGCAAAGTTGAAATGAAATCGGTTGAAGAATTGCAGGACAAATTTGATTGGTTTCAGCTGTTACAGATTAAAAGCTTAATAGAGAAAGACATTAAAACTACAGGTATAAGACGAGAGAAAACAGAAATGGAGAAAATGCTGCTGGGCGAGAATGAAAAATTGATTTCAAGGATGTACAAACTGCTATTGAAATGGTCTACAGAAGAAGAGGTGGTGAAGCCTCAAATGATTAAATGGGCGATTAATTTTAATAAAGAAATACAAATGGAGACGTGGGAACACCTATGGAAGAATTCAATGAAAATATCAACGTGTTATAACATTAAAGAGAACTGTTTCAAAATGCTGTACAGATGGTACATGACACCTAAAAAGTTAACAAAAATGAATAATCAAGCCTCAGATAGGTGTTGGAAATGTAAAAAACATGAAGGTTCTTTTTACCACATGTGGTGGACTTGTGAAAAGGCAAAACAATTTTGGTCAATGATTCAACAGGAGATCTCGAAAATCTTGGGTTATAATATTAAGAGAGCACCAGATGTCTTTCTGGTGGGATTACAAATGGAAAGCTTTCCGAAGCAAGACAGAACATTGTTGTGGTATTTGCTTTCAGCTGCGAGAACATTGTATGCGCAAATGTGGAAGCAAGACAGAATACCTGAAAAATGGGACTGGGTCTTAAAGGTTCTTAACTGGAGTGAAATGGACAAACTTACTAGAATCTTAAAAGACAACAATTTGGAGAAGTTTAAAGAAGATTGGAGTAAATTCCAAAGTTACGTGGAAATACAATGGAGGGTGAAGAGCCACTTAGTGGTTTATGATAACATTAACCGAACTTTAAATGATAAAGAAGAATTGTGATTATTGAATTAATAGAATATAGCTACATGGTAATTATGTATATATGAGTTAAGATAAAATCAAGACAGTTGGAATTCCGGAGTTGGTTGTATAACTTTGGGTTTTGTGTTTAATAAGCACTAAGGGAATTATAGAGAAAAGGTTAGGGAAAGATAACTCTTTGTGTAAAAATTTTATAATGGCGAAAAGATATTTAGTAGTGCATGACAACATTAAGTGAACTTTTAATGATAAAGAGGTACTGTGCTATTGTGATAAAAGTATTAGTAGAACATAGCTACTTAGTAAATATATATATATATGAGAGTTAAGATAAGACTAAGATAGAGGAAGCCCTGGAATTGAATTAATAATTATGTGCGATGTGTTTAATAAGTGCTAAGTGATTATTAGTGAAAAGGTTAGTGAATGACATATATATATGTGTATGTGTATATATATATACACATACACATATATATATATGTGTATGTGTATATATATATATATATATATATATATGTATATATATATATATATTTTCTTTCTTCTTTCTTCTTTCTTCATCAAGATTCTATAATTGTGAATTTACCTCTAATATGCTTTTAATCTGTTTTAAGTACCGGCGGAGGTCATGAATAAGAGTGGGGGGGGGAGGAAATATGTAATGTATGGGAGAAGTATATTTGAATATGAATAGGTGAATGTACTTGAATATATTTGAATATGAATATTTGAATATGAATAGGTGAATGTACTTCAATATATTGCAAAATAAAAGTTTGGTCACATAAAAAGGAGTCAGTATGAAGACAGAGAACCTCTGGATGAATTTGCCATTTCATGTGGGCCATCTAGCCTTTGCTGAGACTCCCTGTTGGAGACATTATAACCCTCCATGAGGGGTCACCATCTGAGTCAAGTTTTGTTCTTGTCATTTACCAATGTGATGTTCAATGTTTGAAATGCTTTGAAACTTTTGTACTCTATGCTACAAGTATAGACAGCTTCAAGAGCCGACTGGATAAGCATATGGAGCAGAGTCGGTCCGTCAGTGGCTATTAGCCACAGCGTATTGCTGGAACTCTCTGTCTGGGGCAGTGATGCTCTGGATTCTGGTGCTTGTGGGGGGGCACAGTGGAAGGGCTTCTAGCCCCACTGGTGGACCTCTTGAGGGCACTTGGGTTTTTTGGCCACTGTGTGACCCAGAGTGTTGGGCTGAATGGGCCATTGGCCTGATCCAACATGGCTTCTCTTATGTTCTTATGTGACACAGAGTGTTGGACTGGATGGGCCACTGGCCTGATCCAACATGGCTTCTCTTATGTTCTTATGTGACACAGAGTGTTGGACTGGATGGGCCACTGGCCTGATCCAACATGGCTTCTCTTATGTTCTTCTGTGACACAGAGTGTTGGACTAGATGGGCCATTGGCCTGATCCAGCAGGGGTTCTCTTATGTGACACAGAGTGTTGGACTGGATGGGCCATTGGCCTGATCCAACATGGCTTCTCTTATGTTCTTATGTGACACAGAGTGTTGGACTGGATGGGCCACTGGCCTGATCCAACATGGCTTCTCTTATGATCTTAGGTGACACAGAGTGTTGGACTGAATGGGCCATTGGCCTGATCCAACATGGCTTCTCTTATGTTCTTCTGTGACACAGAGTGTTGGACTGGATGGGCCACTGGCCTGATCCAACATGGCTTCTCTTATGTTCTTATGTGACACAGAGTGTTGGACTGGATGGGCCATTGGCCTGATCCAACATGGCTTCTCTTATGTTCTTCTGTGACACAGAGTGTTGGACTGGATGGGCCACTGGCCTGATCCAACATGGCTTCTCTTATGATCTTAGGTGACACAGAGTGTTGGACTGAATGGGCCATTGGCCTGATCCAACATGGCTTCTCTTATGTTCTTCTGTGACACAGAGTGTTGGACTGGATGGGCCACTGGCCTGATCCAACATGGCTTCTCTTATGTTCTTATGTGACACAGAGTGTTGGACTGGATGGGCCATTGGCCTGATCCAACATGGCTTCTCTTATGTTCTTCTGTGACACAGAGTGTTGGACTGGATGGGCCACTGGCCTGATGCAACATGGCTTCTCTTATGTTCTTCTGTGACACAGAGTGTTGGACTGGATGGGCCACTGGCCTGATCCAACATGGCTTCTCTTATGTTCTTATGTGACACAGAGTGTTGGACTAGATGGGCCATTGGCCTGATCCAAAATGCCTCCTCTTATGTTCTTATGTGACATGGAGTGTTGGACTGGATGGGCCATTGGCCTGATCCAACATGGCTTCTCTTATGTTCTTATGTGACGCAGAGTGTTGGACTGAATGGGCCATTGGCCTGATCCAACATGGCTTCTCTTACGTTCTTATATGACGCAGAGTGTTGGACTGAATCGGCCATTGGCCTGATCCAACATGGCTTCTCTTATGTTCTTATGTGACGCAGAGTGTTGGACTAGATGGGCCATTGGCCTGATCCAACATGGCTTCTCTTATGTTCTTCTGTGACACGGAGTGTTGGACTGGATGGGCCATTGGCCTGATCCAACATGGCTTCTCTTATGTTCTTATGTGACGCAGAGTGTTGGACTGAATGGGCCATTGGCCTGATCCAACATGGCTTCTCTTATGTTCTTATGTGACGCAGAGTGTTGGACTGAATGGGCCATTGGCCTGATCCAACATGGCTTCTCTTATGTTCTTATGTGACGCAGAGTGTTGGACTGGATGGGCCATTGGCCTGATCCAACATGGCTTCTCTTAGGTTCTTATGTTCTTACTTGCACCATTTTGACGAAAAGTAGACACAATAGATTTGAAAACTTTATTTTAGTATTTTGCCTGTAATTTCTGACTGCTGTCCATTTGGCATTTGGCACAATCTCCACTTGTGTACTGCATGGCTTTGCAAAAGCCATCTAAAGGGAAGTGGGCCCCACCCATGGGAAACCGAGGTCCGTGGCTTTGTATGTGCCCACACTTAATAAGGACACCATATAAATGTCGAAACAATATCATGAGCATTTCTGAAGCTTATTCTTTAATACCCCTTGCCTAAATAAATGCTCCCTTCAGTGGCAGTGACCATCCTCACCTCCCTTGCCGGCTCACGCTGACCCTTGGAGCGTTCTTGCTACTTGGTATGTTGTTGCTGCCCTCTTCCTCCCGGACAGCTGACCTTGGGCTCTCTGTGATGTAGGCCAGTCTGAGACAGAGCAATTGATCTGAGCTCAGCCACTGAGTGGGGATCTGAAATCACATCCATCACTCCAACCTCTACGCTGCTGCTGCTCCTTCCCTAACATGCAGATGGAATGGTGGGTGGCCCGCTGTTATGAACGGCCTCAGGGAGTGAGGGTGGAGGGGGGGTATGATGCTAAACGGCAACCCTTTGATCCTCAGCTTCATTAAACAAAATGTGTGACACAAACATGGATTTCCAGCCAATAGGAATAGGTTATGACTCTGCTACCCGCTGAACAGTTGCTGCTTGTATTTCTTCAGTGAGAACGTTGTTGGGGGGGGGGGTTTTGGGAGGGAGGGGCTCTTCATTCCAGGACGGAAGAACTTAGTCTCTGGCTCCTGCAGGGCGCCCACACCGCCCAGGCACTGTCTCTAGCTAAATGCTGCCACCTGCTGGATAAGTGGAGGAGTGCTGCCACCTGCTGGATAATTGGAGAAAGAAGTCCTTTTCTCTCTTTCTCACAATACGAGAACTCGTGGGCATTCCATGAAATTGCTGAGCAGTCGGGTTAGAACGGATAAAAGGAAGTCCTTCTTCACCCAAAGGATGAATAACACGTGGAATTCACAGCCACAGGAGGTGGTGGCGGCTACAAGCATAGACAGCTTCTAGAGGGGAACAGATCATATGGAGCAGATGTCCATCAGTGGCTATTAGCCACAGCTTATCGTTGGAACTCTCTGTCTGGGGCAGTGATGCTCTGAATTCTTGTGCTTGGGGGGGCACAGTGGGAGGGCTTCTAGCCCCACTGGGGGACCTCTAAATGGCAATTAGGGTTTTTTTTGGCCACTGTGTGACACAGAGTGTTGGACGGGATGGGCCATTGGCCTGATCCAACATGGCTTTCTCTTATGTTCTTATGAATGGAGGGAAGGGAGACGGCTTATCTGGTCACAGAGTTTTATCTAGATTCAGGTGGGCCTGGAGCAAGAGAACCAACTCTGAGTCCAGTCAGGCACCGTTAAGACCAACAAAATTTAATCCTGTGTATAAACTTTCATGTGCCTGCTTATAATAAGCCAGAATTAAGCTTTGTTCTAAACTTGATAGGGTTTGAATGCCAGTCGCTTGTTAAAGAGATGGGGCTCCTGCCTGAGGAGGGAAAGATCTCTGGAGGACGGCTGTCAGCCCTGTCAACCAGCAGTGCAGTGGACAGAAGAGCTCGTATGGAAGCCCAGACCTCAGTGGCCCAGGCTAGCCCCATCTCAGAAGCGAAGCAGGGCTGGCCCCTGAAGACAGAGTGGCGGGTGAAGCTCAATGTGTATGTGAGCAGCTCTTAGTAACAGCTGAGGTGGAAGCGGAGGGCGGGGGATATCATGCTCAACAAGGCAATCCAGGGGTGCTACGTGGAGGCAGGCTCTGGCAAACCACCTCTGACTGCTGCAGCTCAACAGCCCTTTCCACCACTGCCATAGAAGTGGGAATTCATACTGAAGCCCACACAGGCAACATTCATCTGTGAGACTGTGAAGCAGCCAGAACAAAACAGGTTCAAATGAGACTGTTGGAGACTGTGGGGCTTAAGAAAGAAGGCATTGAGGTCTTGCTATTCTAAGGTACTCCCATTACATCCGTATAAAGGATCAGAGTAGGAATGAAGAAGAACTTCCTGACCGTGAGAGCGATTCCTCAGTGGAACAGGCTTCCTCCTCGGGAGGTGGCAGGCTCTCCTTCCTGGGAGGTTTTTCAACAGAGGTTAGATGGCCATTTGAAAGCAATGCCGATTATATGAATTAGGCAGCTCATGAGAAGGTGGGCAGGAAGTGCTACATCAGTGCTTAGTTCTTGTGTCCTTTTCTTATTTGCCCAGGGAGTGCTGTTTGCATCAGACAGCAATTTTTCTCCAGGCCAATTTTGCCAGGGATCATGGAGGGTTGGTTTGTTTGGGTTTTTTGGCCATCTTCTGGGCTTGGAGCAGGGGCCACAGGGTGTGTGTGTTTGGTGGGGGGAGATATTTGTGAGTTTCCTTAATTGTGCAGGGGGGTGGACTAGATGACTCTGGAGGTCCCTTCCAACTCTAGGATTCTAAGTTCTCACGGGCTTCCTCGGGAGGTGGTGGGCTCTCCTTCCTTGGGGGTTTTTCAACAGAGGCTAGATGGCCATCTGACAGCAATGAAGAATCTGTGAATTTAGGGGGAGGTGTTTGTGAGTGCAGGGGGTTGGACCAGATGACCCTGGAGATCCCTTCCAACTCTGTGATTCTATGATTCTGGGTGACCCAGGCTCATCTGCATGCATTCCCCACATGTGGGCACAGTTTAGTGTCCAACCCCATGGTCAAGAATACTCAAAAAGCAACGTTCCTGGGTCATTTCTACTGGATTCAGTGCTTCTAGGAAGCAGGGTTTTAAAACTTGATACCCATGTTTTTAGCTTGACTTTTCTTCAGTCTTTTCTAACCTGTTTTGCTGTGGCCAGGGCTGGATCTAGGGAGGGGCAAAGGGGGCACTTGCCAAATTGGGTATGGAGTCCATTCTATTCTATATGCCCAAAAGATAGAATGGGCCCATAAGGGGGCATCGCTTTTTAATTTTGCCCCCCCTCAAAAAACATGTAGATCCGGTCTTGGCTGTAGCATATGAGGAAAGATCACAGCAAAGATGGCTGCCATGTAGGGTTAGAAATCTTGGTTTTCCTGGACCCCCCACAAAGCAGCCATGTTCACTGTACCAGTCCCCTCTCCCAGCGGAAGTCATTCCTTCTGTTGCTAGGTAACATTAACTCACAGGTATGTAAGAAAATGAAAAAATGCATACAACATGGATTCCAGTGTCTCGACACTAATGTACAGAGAATGGGAAACAAGCAGGAGGAACTGGAAGTCCTAATACAGGAAGGGGACTATGGCCTAATAGGCATTATGGAAACAGGGTGGGATGACACTCATAACTGGAATATTAGGACTGAGGGGTACAACTTATTTAAAAGGAACAGAAAATAAGGAAGTGTGGAGGCATAGCAATATAAGTGAAAGAGGTATATACTTGTGAGGAAATATGTGAATGAGCATGGCAGCTCAGTTGAGAGTCTCTGGGTAAAAATAAAAGGAGTAAGAAATAAGTGATATTATGGTGGGGGTCTGCTGTAGACTACCAAGCCAGGCAGAGGACTTGGATGAGATAATCCTACCACAGATTGTGAAGTTCTCAAAGAGAAGGGACAGAGTGATCATGGGATATTTCAGTTACCTGAACATCTGCTGGAAGTCCAACTCTGCTAAAAATGAAAGGTCAAATAAATTCCTGATTTGTCTTGCTGACAGCTTCCTTTTCCAGAAAGTAGAGAAGGAAACAAGGGGATCTACTATCTTGGACTTGAGTCTCACAAACAGAGTAGAACTGGTTGATGAGGTGGAAGTAACGGGGCACCCTGGTTAGTAGTGACCATGTGATTTTGGAATTTACAGTCTTAGGGAAGGGAAAAGCTGTATGTAGTCAGACAAATAGGTTGGACTTCAGGAAAGCAATTTTTGGGTAAAATCTTATTGTGAGAAATACTGTACTTAAGGAGAAGGGAGTTGAAGAGGGGCAGGAGTTTCTTAGAAGCAAGATATTAAAGGCACCACCACAATCAATTTCTCTGAGAAGGAAAACCGGGAGGAACCTAAAGAAGCCGAGGTGGCTCCATAAACAGCTCTCTAAAGATTTGAGAAATAAAAAAGACTCATTGAGGAAATGGAAGGAGGGCCTTATAACTAAGGGTGAATATAAACAAATAATCAGGGCTTGTAGAGAAGGAGTTAGGAAAGCTAAAGCTCAGTATGAACTTAGGATAGCAAGTGATGCTAAAAACAACAACAAAAATGTGTTATTTTCAGTTCTAGGAAAAAAGCACAAAGGAAAAAAGCCCGAAGAAAAAAGCCCACAGACATAAATGCTCACAGGAAAAAAGCCCCCATGGAAAAATGCTCACATGGAAACAAACCCACAAGGAATGAAGCCCACATGGGGGAAAGCACCCATGGAATAATATGTAAAGCACCATAGATGTTTATAATTGTGGAATAGGGTTGCCAGGGAATAGGAAATAGGGTTGCCAAGTCCAATTCAAGAAATATCTGGGAACTTTGGGGGTGGAGCCAGGAGCAAGGTTGTGACAAGCACAATTGAACTCCAAAGGAAGTTCTGGCCAACACATCTAAGGGGACCACGCTCCTTTTAAATGCTTTCCCTCCATAGGAAATAATGAAAGATAGGGGTACCTTCTTTTGGGACTCATAGAATTGGACCCTCTGGTCCAATCCTTTTGAAACTTGGAGGGTAATTTGGAGAGAGGCCCTGGATGCTATGCTGCAAATGTGGTGCATGTACCTCAAAAAACAGCTGCCCCCTGGCCCAAGATACCAGTGGATTAATTCTCCATTAAGTTTGGCTGCCCCTGCTGTAGATGTAGTTTATCTTGATTTCAGTAATGCTTTTGATAACTGGTTATACCATTTTTTTTAATTAATTCCAACTATATTTGTTGATTTCTTCCTTCCAGATATTTGCCAGAGTCAGTTCTGCTTAGCTTCTTAGATCTATGAGGCCTTAACTACTTCTGCTATTTAAGAAAGAGAAGCTATCACAGAGCAGGCAGTAATTTGCCTAACCCAAAAACCATTTTGACATTCCTGAAAAGTAGAGGCAACTGATACTTCACGATTCCGGTGTGGAAAAATCCAGACAGGATTCTGGTTTCAGGTGATAGAGATCTTACGCTTGAATTAAACAAAGATGGCACCTTTGATAAAGTGCCAAATATGTTTTACCAACTGTATACATGGCATGCCAAGGTGGGCAATTCACATCCACCATGTATTTACATTTTACGTCAAAAAAAAAAACATGGACACCTGTTATAGAATGTTTGAAATAATGACGCTATTGATTCCAGATAAACTGTTGTGGGGGCACAATGCTCTTAATTCCTTGTTCCATTTCAGTCATCCCATTGTGTGGTCTCTGTTCGATGGACTGCAGAAGGACCTGGCTTCAGCGGCGTCACTAGGGCGGGGCCAAGGGGGCCATCGGCCCTCCCCCAGAGCATTCTCATTGGCCCCAGGCACTGACCCATGGGCCTCCCCCCAACAGGAAGGGGCTGGCCCTGGGACTAGAACACTGCTGCTGTGTGGGCTGGCCAGGATTCTGAAACCGGGGCCGCGCTGCCGACTCTACCACAAGGGGATCAGCATTCTGTTCAGCGGGGGTGAGTGGGCGGGCTGGCTGAGCTTCCCAGCTCACGCTGCCGCCAAGTTGCTTGCTTTCTGTGCATGGGGGGGGGGGGGGGGCTGGGCTTCCAAAACTCCAACGGTGCCTCTGCTGAGTGAGTCCTGCCTGTTTTCTGTGTGCCTGGGGTGGAGGGGGGTGGAGGGGCTTCCCAAACCGGTGCCGTGTTGCTGAGTTGCTTGCTTTGTGCATGGGGGGGGGGGGGGGCTGGGCTTCCAAAACTCCAACGGGGTTGGATTACAGGGGCTGGTCACGTGACCAGAGGGGGCTGGTCATGTGACCACAGGGTGGATGAGGGAGGGGCCATGTGAAGTGGGTGGGGTTGTGTGCAGAGGGGGTGACGCAGCCCTCCAAAAGGGGTGATGCCCAATGGGGGGGGTGACTTGAATCAGTTACACCCCAGGGTGCAACCCACCCTAGTGACGCCTCTGCCTGGCTTGTCACAAACTAACATTGGCTAATGCACAGGCGGGTCGCCTAGAGATAGAAAAGAAGAAATATGAGGCAATGCATTACATGGTTGCCACTTCTGTGCAACAATATGAGCAGGTGGAAGATAAACTTAGTTGCTTAAAGAGACTGGCTAATTTGCAATGAAGAATTATATCTGAGTTATTATTGTTGTTGTTAAATAATTGTCGCCTTTACTATTAGGGTTAGATAATCTTTTGTCATGGTCACTGGGTGTATTAACATTATGTATTAACATTAAAAAGTTTGACTAATTGTAAATTTATAAATAATAATAATAAATTTTATTTATATCCCGCCCTCCCCGCCGAGGCGGCTCAGGGCGGCTAACAGCATCTATACATATACAACAATAGGTAGTAAATAAAATTTAGTTAACAGTAAAAACATCTAAACATTATAAAAACCCGTTAAAGTTAAAGTATTTAATTTTATTTAAATATATATTTCTATGTAGAGTTTAATTTCTGTTATTATTGTTTTTCCTTCTTAATAAAGTTCATTGATAACAAAGTGGTCACTTCTTGTTGCATGTGAATATGACATTTTAATCCTAAAATAACAATATAAAAATAACAAAATGGTCACTTTTTGTTGTATGTGAATATGACTTATTTTAGTCCTAAAATAACAACAAAATATTATTAATGGTTATCCACAATTATAAACATTTGTGGTGCTTTACATATTTTTCCATGGGGACTTTTTTCTATGTGGGCTTCTTTCAGTATGGGCTTTTTTCCGTGTGGGCTTCTTTCCTTGTGGGTTTATTTCCATGGGGGCTTTTTTCCTGTGAGCATTTATGTCGGTGGGGTTTTTTCTTTGGGCTTTTTTCCAGTTACCGTTATTTTCTTATGTACAAAATAAGAAAAAGAGAAAGGACATGGTAAGCCCATTGCAATGACAAGGAAGTGAAATTGTAGCAGGTGATGAAAAAAGGCAGAACTGCTCAATTCCTACTTTTCCTCAGTCTTCTCTTGTGAGGGAAACAGTGCTCAACAAGGCAAAAACAGAACAGATGATGAGGGAAGGGAGTTGCAGCCCAGGATCAGCCTAGGGATAATACATCAACACCTAGTTTCTTTTAATGAAACGAAGTCCTTGGGGCAGATGAACTGCATCCAAGAGTAGTAAAAGAACTTGCAGACATAATTTCTGAGCCTCTGGCCATTATTTTTGAGAATTTTTGAGGAACAGGTGAAGTGCCAGAAGATTGGTGGTGGACAAATTGTGCCCCCAAATTCAAGAAGGGTAAAAAGGGGGATCCAGGTAACTACCAACCTGTCAGCTCGACGCCTATACCTGGAAAAGTTTTAGAACAAAGCATCAAACGAGTCTGTCCTGGAATTTTTAGAAAGGTTGCCTGTGATCATGTCAGACTAATCTGATCTTTTTTAAAAAAGTTACTACCTTGCTGGAACAAGGGAATGCTGTAGACCAGGGGTGGCCAAACTGTGGTTCACACAAATTGTGTGGCTCTCAAAGCCCCACTGCCTCATTGGCTGGCTTGGAGAAGGCATTTGTCTCTTTAAATCACTTCTCGAAGCCAAGCCAGCCTGCAGTTTAGAGAATGCATTTAAAGTTAAAGGTGCTTTATTTCCACTTCTCCCTCCCACCCCATCTATCTCCCTCCCTCCCTCCTTCCAGTTTATTTTATGTGCCTCTTACGTTAAGCAAGTTTGGCTGCCCCTGCTGTAGATGTAGTTTATCTTGATTTCAGTAATGCTTTTGATAACTGGTTGACACATGGCACCCAAAGAGTGCTTGTGAATGGTTCCTCATCCTCTTGGAGAGGAGTGACAAGTGGAGTGCCTCAAGGGTCTGTCCTGGGACCTGTTTTGTTTAACATCTTTATAAATGTTTTGGATGAAAAAATAGAGGGAATGCTTATTAAATTTGCTGATGATACTAAATTGGGAGGGGTTGGAAATGTAGTAGAAGACACAAATAGGATACAAGATGACCTTGACAGTCTGGAAAACTGAGCTAAAACCAATGAAATGAATTTTAACATGGATAAATGTAAAGTTCTGAATTTAGGTAGGAAAAATCCAATGCAGGGTTATAGGATGGGGGAGACTTGTCTTAGCAGTAGTCCGTGCGAAAGGATCTAGGGGTCTTAGTGGATCATACGCTGAACATGAGTCAACAGTGTGATGCGGTGGTTAAAAAGGCCAATGCAGTTTTGGGCTGTATCAACAGAAGTCAACATTTTAAGAAGGATCTAGACAAGCTGGAACAGGTCCAGAGGAGGTCAACGAAGATGGTGAGGGGTCTGCAGACCAAGCCCTATGAGGAAAGGTTGAAGGAGCTGGGGAAGTTCAGCCTGGAGAGGAGGTGGCTGAGAGGTGGGTATTCCTTTTACCTACCTCATAAGGATGGAAGGCTGAGTCAACCTTAAACCGGCTACCTGAACCCAGCTTCCGCCGGGATTGAACCCAGGTTGTGAGCAGAGAGCTCAGACTGTAGTACTGCATCTTTCCCACTCTGCACCACGGAGCTGGGATAAACTCCGGGCAAAAGAGACAGCCTCCTTCGCCAACTGCTCTTGGCAGTCTGGGCCCAGCTGCTCAGACTGTCTGGAAAACCCTGACCTTTGTGCCTGGTCTTCAGGGGATTGCTCCCAAAGAGCCCTCCGGTGCCTTGCAGCCCTTGGTCTCATAGCCAGAACAGCATCTGGAGCAGCCGTCAGAAGGCCGCTGCCGGGGGAGGCTCATTCAAGTCCTTGCTGTGCTGACTGGTAACTCCACTCCCCTGGCTGTGGGAGCAGGTAGTTGGAGCAGGTCGAGAACTCAGATCACTCAGTGGTCTTCAAGCACTAGGTGGCAGCAGAGAATGCTTTTTGATGCACACTCCAGCTAAACCTCTTCTGTGACACTGTAATAAGTTTTTCCATTTCGATAGCTACCTGAAAATAAAAATCTGGTGATCCTGAAATATGTTCATTGTCCTCTGCTTTTGTAACCATCCTCATTGCTTTGCTTTATTGTATGCATATATCTTATTGTTTTGTTGTTGTTGTTTACACTGTAAACTGCCTTAAGAAGAATTGCAGATTTATACCCCTGCCCTTCTCTCTGAGTCAGAGACTCAGAGTGGCTTATAATCTCCTATGTCTTCTCCCCCCACAACAGACACCTTGTGAGGTGGGTGAGGATGAGAGGGCTCTCACAGCAGCTGCCCTTTCAAGGACAACTCTTATGAGAGGAGAACTCTGGCTGACCCAAGGCCATTCCAGCAGCTGCAAGTGGAGGAGTGGGGAATCAAACCCCGTTCTCCCAGATAAGAGTCCACACACTTAACCACTGCACCAAACTGGCTCTCCACCCAGAAAGAACCCCGCAAGCCCACACACCTCTTGGACAGCCAGAGAGGCACGGGGGGTGGGGGGGAAGTCTAGGGGATCTTGTCAAATCTTGGCTGCTATGCAGAGTCAACCCTGGTTGGTACTTGGATGGGAGACCACAGTCACTCCACAGAGCCCACACACAGGGCTACCCCTGACTGTCAATTGCCTTGAAAACCTCATGAGGGGCTGCCAAATGTTGGCTGCAACTTGAGGACAATGCACACACAGCACTGTAGGGAGGGAAGGAAAGGTCCCCTGTGCAAGCACCAGTCGTTTCCGACTCTGGGGTGACTGTTGCTTTCACAATGTTTTCACGGCAGACTTTTTACGGGGTGGTTTGCCATTGCCTTCCCCAGTCCTTTACACTTTCCCCCCAGCAAGCTGGGGACTCATTTGACCGACCTCGGAAGGATGAAAGCCTTGAGTCGGTTACCTAAAACCAGCTTCCACTGGGATCAAACTCAGGTCACGAGCAGAGTTTAGGACTGCAGCTTTAACACTCTGTGCCACGGTAGGGTTCATAAAAACATAAGAGAAGCCATGTTGGATCAGGCCAGTGGCCCCATCCAGTCCCAATACCTGTGCACACAGGGGCCAAAAAACCCAGGTGCCATCAGGAGGTCCAGGGCACTAGAAGCCACATCACACTAAGATGGGAATGAGACAACAACACCCCACCCTTTGGCGCACCAAGCCCAGCAATGCCAAATTAGGAGAAGGCAGGGCTGGCAATCATACTTACACCTCACACAAGACAGAGCATGCATCTTAGCCCCCAAGGACTCAGAGAAAGGAGATACCAGGGGGCCATTGGAGAGGCCTCCCACCCCCATCTCTGTGTAAACCAGCCATATACCCCAGGAGGAAAAAAGCCTGAAGAAAAAGACATAACATTCTTGAGGTTTATGGTTTCAACATTATTTGTACAAGTTTTTAACTGGGTTATCTTACTGGTTGTTCTTGTGATGTGTTATGTTTCTCTGTTGTGAAAGTGATATAAGGATGCTAATTGTGGTTACACGTCACCGATGTAGGTCTTGTGGCAAAATGTTTGCTCTCTTCTCTGTGCACAGTTGTTTCCTTTTCTTGATTTGTCCCTATATTAAAATGCTGGGATCAGGTTGGGCTCCTACCACCTGCCTTCTGTTCCACCGGAGGTGCCTTTTAGCTCTTGGCTTCCACGGCTGCAGTCTAAAACAGACAACTGTAAGGCCCTCTGAACTCAGTGGGATTTACTTCAGAGTAAAGGTGCCTCAAATGGAAGGCCACGCCTCTGAAGAAGGTTTTCATCTAGGAACTTGAAGTCCCTGCGTAATGGAAGAGATATTTAATCCCATTTTGTGCTTTTGACTTCAGTCCCTTCTTTTTTTGCTCTGCCGCCATCTAGGTGCTTCTGAATCTGCTGCCTCTGCAGGCGGCTCAGAGCGGAGCCCCCCACAAGCCCCTTCAAGAGCAGCCCTTCCCCCTGCGGCGGCGGCGGCTCCCTTGTGCTCCTGAGGCCACAGCGGCCCTGAGCCAAGAGGCTGGCTGGACTGCTGCTGCCCCAGCGCTGGCGGGGACGCCGTGTACTCCCAAGACATTCCTCCCGGGGCCGGAAGGCAGCCAGCGAGGTGCGGCCTCAGTTCAAGCCAAACAAGCCGCCGCGGGATTTCAGTCCAAAGCCTCCCCATAAGCAGGCGCGTGGGGGGGGGGGGGGGGTTGTTGAAAACCAGCGTCCCGATTCCCTCCTACTCCTCGGAGAAGCGTGGAGCCCTTCAGCTCCCTGGATGCCACAGGTCCCCCCCCCCCTCCCTCCGCAGCGCAGAGGAGCTTCTTCTTCTAGGCTTCTTTTGGGGATGGACGGTGGCACAGTGGTAGAGCCTCTGCTTGGGAAGCAGAAGGTCCCAGGTTCAATCCCTGGCATCTCCACTAAAAGAAGGGTCCAGGCAAATAGGTGTGAAAAACCTGAGCTGGAGACCCCGGAGAGCCGCTGCCAGTCTGAGTAGACAATACCGACTTTGATGGGTCTGATTCAGTGGAAGGCAGCTTCTTATGTTCATATGGGCCAGCCAGGGCCTTCGTGGCCCACGGGCTGCGGAGGCTCGGAGGCCTGCAGGGCGCAGTCAGCGCGACTGCCAAGCGGAGCCCTCCCGAGCCGCCCTCGGTGGCTTCTCACTCCGGGCCAGAAGGCCTTCCCTGCGGCGCCTGCTCCCCCCCCCCCGGGCCCCAAGGGCTCGTGGCCCGCCGGGGAGGCGGGGGCTGGGGCCCTGGCGGGCCGCCTGCTTGCCGAGCTCCCTCTGCTTGCCAGGGCCCTGCAGCCGGCCACCAAGGGAGGCCCCTCTGGCTTTGTGCACAGCGGACCTGTCCTGCCCACCCGCCGGCTTCCAGAGGGTCCCCCGTCCCGCCGCCTCCCTCTGCGGGCAGCCTGGCGTCACTCCCCCCCCCCCCCGCCCGCGGGAGCCCGGCTGGCCCAGAAGACCCGCCCCCCCCCCTCCCTGCGGCGCCCCGCTGCCGCTGCTGGCCGAGGAGGAGCGGGAGCTGCAGGCTGCGGGGAGCGGGGGCCCTCCAGGCCGGGCGGGGCCGCTGCGTGGAAGCCTCCTTGAGGGGGGCGGGGGGGGGGCTGGAGGGGCGGAGCCTGGGCCGCCCCCTCCCTCCCTTCCCGCGCGCCAGCTGGCTGGGCCCGGCCAGGCGGCCTCCTCCTCCTGCTGCTGCTGGCCTCGTGGGCGGGCGGGCTGGCTGCTGGTCCCGGGCAGGCAGGCGGGGGGGGGGCGGCGGGTGCCCTGCCTGGCCAGGCCGCCGAGGAGCCGCCGCCGCTGCTGCCGTGGAGGGGGCATGAGGAGCCCTGCTGCTGCGGAGGCGGCCGAGGAGGACTCGGAGCAGGAGGCGGCGCGGTGGCGGCGGCTGTGCCTGCAGGAGCTGCGGGGCGCGGCGGGGGGGGCGGCGGCGGCGTCGGGGGCGGCGGGGGGGGCGGCGCGGGAGGAGGAGCCCGGCGGGGGCGGCGTGGCGGGGGGGCCGTCGGAGGGCCGCCCCTTCCCCGGCGCGCTGTGCTGCCCGCCGGCCCCCCTCGCCGCCTTCCCGCCGCCTCCCGGAGCGCCCGCCGCTTGCCCGGCCTCTGCGGGCTCTCCGGGGCGTCAGCGGGCCGGGGCGGGCCCCCCGGAGGCGGCCGAGGCCAAAGCCCTGCAGCAGAGCCGGCGCCTCCTGGCCAACGCCCGCGAGCGCACCCGCGTCCACACCATCAGCGCCGCCTTCGAGGCGCTCCGCAAGCAGGTAAGCCGCGCCCCCCGCCGGACGGGACGGGACCAGGGATGCCTGCTTGCCTGCCTCTCCCTGCCCGCCTCTCAGGAGCGCCCCCTGCTGGGCTGGGCGGAGGTGGCGGCTTCCCCACCGCTGCGATCCCTGAGGAGGAAGGGCGGCCCCCTTGGGGAGGGGAGGGGAGGGGGTGTCAGGGCCGCCTTTGGGCTTCAGGAGGCAGCTCCTTCTGGGAACTGGCTGGGAGCTTCTACGGAAAGAAGAGCCGCTTCGAAGGCCCCGCCGCGGCCAGTCCCTCGCCAGGTGGGGAAGCCTCTTACTGGGGCCAGCCGGGGGAGGAGGAGCCTTTGCGCGGGTGGGGAAGAAAGCCCCCTCCCCTTTGGGGGGTCTGCAGGCAGCAGCGGGGGGTTTCCTTTAAAAAACTCTCCAGCCTTTGCCTTTTCTGCAAGCGCCCAGCGCTTCAGGGGGCATCACCCGCGGTGCCCCTCTCTCGGGCAAGCGTGGCCACTGCAGCCTGCTGGAAAAGTTTCTGAAGCCTCCTGCTAAGTCGCTTGTGCCCATCGAGGAAGGAGCTGCGCTTTGAGGGCAGCTGCCGATGAGCCCCGTTTGGCCCCCTTGCTGAGACCAGATCCCACCAGGGTGCAGGTGCCAGAGGCGCCGGGCAGGCTCTCTTAGGATGCCCGCTATGTGACTGTGGACGGAGGTTTCCCCTTTCGCGCCTCTTGGCTTTGCACAGAGAGAAGCCTTGGCTCCTTTGGATGCCTGGCCTGTGAGCCTGGCACCTCCATCGCGGTGGTGCCTCCTCATAGAAGGAGAGCCAAGTGGGACCCATCTTCCTCCATAACTGTGAGCCTCTTTTCCTTCAGCCAGGAGTCATTTTGTAGAAAAAGAGGTGGTGGAGCTCATCCAGGGATTGTTATGCAGCTGCACCTATTATTCAGTGGACAAGGTGGGGAGGAGGAGGGGGAACCCCCCAGAAAGGTTCGGGGAGCTGGGAGCTCCGGCTGGATCCGAGGCCTGCCTTAAACACAGCAAAGGGGGGCCGGGGAGTCAGTGAATCTCACTGAAAGTGGTGTAATCATTAAGAACACAGACTCTAAACTGGTGAACCGGGTTTGATTCTCCACTCCTCCACATGCAGCTGCTGGGTGACCTTGGGTCAGTCATAACTCCAGCAGGTCTCAGAAGAGCTCTCTCAGCCCCACCTTCCACACACAGGGCATCTGTTGTGGGGAGAGGAAGGGAAGGAAAAATCCAATGCATGGTTATAGGATGAGGGAGGCTTGTCTTAGCAGTAGTCTGTGCAAAAAGGATCTGGGGGTCTTAGTGGACCATAGGCTGAACATGAGTCAACATTGTGATGCAGTAGTAGCTAAAAAAGCCAATGAAGGGCTGTCATAGAGGATGGTGTGGAGTTGTTTTCTGCTGACCAAAAGGGTGAACCAGAATCAATAGGTTGAAATTAAATCAAAAGAGTTTCCAGCTCAACATTAGAAGAACTGCAGTTTTATGCCCCGCCCTTGTCTCATGAATCAACAGTGTGATGTGGTGGCCAAAAAGGCAAATGCAATTTTGGGCTCACCTGGAGTCTTGTGTTCAGTTTTGGGCACCACATTTTAAGAAGGATATAGACAAGCTGGAACGGGTCCAGAGGAGGGCGGCGAAGATGGTGAAGGGTCTGGAGACTGTCCTATGAGGAAAGCTGGAAGGAGCTGGGGATGTTTAGCCTGGAGAAGAGGTGACTGAGAGGTGATATGATCACCATCTTCAAGTACTTGAAGGACTGTCATATAGAGGAGGGTGTGGAATTGTTTTCTGTGGCCCCAGAAGGTAGGACCAGAACCAATGGGTTGAAATTTAATCAAAAGAGTTTCCGGCTCAACTTTAGGAAGAACTTCCTGACCATTAGAGCAGTTCCTCAGTGGAACAGGCTTCCTCCTTGGGAGGTGGTGGGCTCTCCTTCTTTGGAGGTTTTTAAACAGAGGCTAGATGGCCATCTGACAGCAATGAAGATCCTGTGAATTTAGGGGGAGGTGTTTGTGAATTTCCTGCATTGTGCAGGGGGTTGGACTAGAATCAGGGGTGGCCAATGGTAGCTCTCCAGATGTTTTTTTGCCTACAACTCCCATCCGTCCCAGCCAAGCAGGGGTGGCCAACTCTAACCCTAACCGTTGGCCATCCCTGGACTAGATGACCCTAGAGGTCCCTTCCAACTCTATGATTCTAAGGAGATTGTAGGCCACTCTGAGATTCCTTCAGCTAGTGAGGGGTGGGGTATAAATCCAATCTCCTCCCCCACTTTTCCATCCCCTTCCCCCTCCTGAGGAGAGAACTTGCCTGAGGAGAACTTGGGAGCATATGGCTCAAAGTTCTATAGCCTGCAAGGCCCATCCTGTGCACACAACATTTAGAAATGTTTGGATTTTAAAACAGGTGCAAAAGTATTCTAATGTGGGGAGGGGTGCATGATACTCATTTTGATCTTTCCTATAATTCCGAGGACTCTCCCCTTCCCCCCCTTCTCCTAGCAGTGAGAAGGGTGCAGATTGAATTGGCAAGACTGCTTACAAATGGCCCTGTTGATAAAGAAATGTTGCTTTTGTCTTCCTCTCGGCTCTGTCCAAATAGAGCTTAAATCTTTGGGAAAACTGATTTTTCCAACAGAAATTGTGTAACTTCCTTGCCAGTTTTTTCACCAAATGTCAAAGCTTTGTGACTAGGGATGTGCAACCTGTCTCCTCCTCTGAAGGTAGATTCAGGTGGGCAACTGGGCTGGGCTGAAGAAGTGAGCAGCGACTCACAAAAGTTCCACTCTTGCCACAAATTATGTTAGCGTTGTAGGTGCTTCTGGGCTCTTGTTCTTTTCTGCTGCCACAGACAGACTCTGGAGTCCTGCCCTTTTCTACAGACAGACCAACTTGGCCACACCCCTCTTCATCTAGCAAAACAAAGCTTGGCTCCAGTGGCACCTTTAAGACCAACAGAGTTTTAAGAGTTTCATTCGTGGTGTAAGCTGTTGTGTGTGAAGAAGTGTGCTTGCACATCGAAGCTTATGCCAAGAATAAGACTATTGGTCTTAAAGATGCCATGGGACTCAAACTTACACTCTCCCTCTGTCTTTGATATTCACTGACGCATAACATGTTTGCATCTACGTACCTAGGAAGGCGCCTTGCACTGACTCAGACCCTTGCGGGTCCATCAAAACCTGTGTTGTTCAGGTCCAGCACTAGGGGTTCTGGTGCCCCAGGTGGAAACCCCCCCCAAGGACTCCACTTGTGCAAGCTTCATGCGGATGCTCAGCCCACCCCTCTCCCGCTTCAGAGGGAGCCAGGAAGAGCCCACCTCCTTTCTTGCGAAAAAAGGAGGCGGCCTCTTTCCTGGCTCCCTTTGAAGTGGGCAAGGAGTGGGCCAAGTCATGGCTCGGCCCACCCCGCCTCTTGCCTGGCCCTCTCCCACTTCAGAGGGAACTAGGCAGGCACTGTGTGGGGGGTGTCAGCGTGAGTGGAGATAGGGGAGGGGATGCGGCGAGGTGGTACCCCAGATGGCCGCCTACCTCGCTGACTCCCATGTGCTGGCCCTGGTGTTGTTCTACTCAGGTTGGCAGTAGCTCTCCAGGCAGGGTTCTTTCCCACCATCTCCTGCCTGGACCTTTTGGTGTAGTGGTTAAGTGTGCATACTCTTGCGTGGGAGAACCAGGTTTGATTCCCCACTCCTCCACTTGCATCTGCTGGAATGGCCTTGGGCCAACCATAGCTCTCGTAGAATTGTCCTTGAAAGGGCAGCTATTGTGAGAGTTCTCTCAGCCTTACCTACCTCACAGGGTGTCTGTTGAGGGGGAAGAAGATATAGGAGATTGTGAGCTGCTCTGAGACTGATTCAGAGAGAAGGCCGGGGTAGTCTTCTTCTTTTAACTGGACATACTGGGACTGAACCTGGGAGCTTTTGTGTGCCAAACAGATGCAGTACCAGTGAGCCATGCCCCCCCCCAGCACCCTGACTCTCATACATTTTGATGTCCCTCTGCCTGAGCTTCTGTTTTAGGACAAAGGTTTGGCAGATGTCCGGAGCCTTCCAACCTTTCGGGCAGCTCTGCTCAGGGGGCTTGCACCAGGGTGGTGGTCTCGGGGTGGAGCTCGTAACGTGCCCAAGCTCTTTTTTGCTTGCCATCCAGTTGCAGCTGCCTGATGGCCACTCCTGCTGGGGCTTTCAAGGCACGAGATGTTCAGAGGTGGTTCCCCACTGCCTGCCTCTGCCGTCCAAAGAGCTGACCACCAAGGCTGATGGACCCTACTCATTTCCCGACATCTGGTGAGATTGGCCTAGCCTGGGTTTTCCCGGTCAGAGCACCAGAACTCTTGGACTGCCTTCACTCTTGGACTAGGCAGAGTGCTTAACAGCATATCTGAGAGCAGATCACGTTGAGCCGCTTGCCCTGACCTCGGTGGCCCCACGCTAGCTCAGCCTTGTCAGATCTTGGGAGCTAAGCTGGTTAGCTCTTAGGCAGGAGACCACCAGAGAGGTCCAGGGTTGCGACGCAGAGGCAGGCAGTGGGAAGCCACCTCTGAGTGCCTCTTGCCTCGTGGCCTGTCCACACCCACGTCCTGCCTCTTTCTGTGGAGATGAGCTCTTTGCTCACCATTCGTATGAAACCAGCGTGGCCTCACATGCATTAGTGCAGAGCAGGCATGCCCAAATGAAGGAGCAGAGCATCTCCTTAGCTGATATTTGTTTTTAAATTTCTTTTCCTTTTTAAAGAGAATTAATAAGCAAATCCCCGGGACCTGTGTGTGTGTTCAATAAGCATAAAAGCAGTGCAATATCCCGGTCTCTTCCCATATAATAATAATAATAATAATAATAATAATAATAATAATAATTTTTATTTCTATCCTGCCCTCCCCACGGAGGCAGGCTCAGGGCGGCTCACAGACATGGAAAGTGCCATGATTACAATAAATACATTATACAAAAAAATACGTTTAAATAAGTTAATTAAAACCACAGCAATTAAAGGTGCTATAGTACAACACAGTATATATCAGATGGCTAGGTGTCACCTCAGGATTCCATCTTGTAGGCCATTTGAAAAAGGACAGTTTTACAGGCCCTGCGGAACTGATTATAGTCCCGCAGGGCTCGAACCTCCACTGGTAGTTGATTCCACCAATGGGGAGCCGTTATTGAGAAGGCCTGCTCTCGGGTTGTTTTCCGTTTGGCCTCCCTTGGTCCAGGGATTTTTAAGAGGTTTTGGGAGCTAGATCTCAGTGCTCTCTGGGGGATATATGGAGAGAGGCGGTCCCTAAGGTAGGCAGGTCCTCGGCCATAAAGGGCTTTGAAGGTAATAACCAGCGCCTTGTAACGAACTCGGAACACGATTGGCAGCCAGTGCAGCTCCCGCAACCTAGGCTGCACATGCTCCCACTGAGGTAGTCCCACCAACAGCCTGGCCGCTGCATTCTGCACGATATGCTCCGGAGGTTGCTTCGTTCGCCCTCCCAGGATCACCTGACAGTCCCCGGCCCAAGAGATGCCCATCTTGCCTCCACTAGGCACCTGGTGGAATCAGCTCCCTGTGGAGATCCAGGCCCTACCTCGCTTGTTAGCCTTTCGTAGGGCCTGTAAAACGGAGCTGTTCTGCCAGGTTTTGGGGTGAGGCGATGGGCATCTATCTATCTACTAGATCGTTTGGTCCGTCCCCCGCACTGTACTGTGCTGCTGTACCACTGTGCTATTCTTTGGTGTTGTTAGTGCCGTCTTGCTATGTAATCCTGGTATGTCATCATGCTGGACTACCCTGTTGTACTTTACTCAAGGTTGTAACTGGTTTTTTTATTATGATTGTAATTTTATTGTGATTTTATTGCTATTTACGTTGTACTCCGCTCTGAGCCCCCAAATGGGGGAATGGGCAGAATAATAATAATAGTAATATGATTTTTAGAAATTAAAGCATTCGCTGGAAGGCCTTCTACATCCTTCACCTTTGTCTTGCGGCAAATGCTGTGTCCCTGGGAGAGAGGGACCCCGTCTCGAGCTTTTCTGTGCCTGCCCTCTGACTGCCTCCTTGTTGCCTGAGAACAGGCTCTTGCAGTGCAATTCTAAGTAGTCCTTCAAAGTTACGCCTTTCTGTGCTCATTGGAGTCTCGCTTAGGGTTGTGGTGTGGAAGCCATTGGAGCCGATCCTTGCACGCCAGCCACAGAGAAGGCTCCAAGCTCTGAGGCTCTGGGCCGAGAAGGCCACGGGACAGTGGAAGCGGGGGGCTCTCCTCCAATCGCCATCTCTTACCCCACCAAACGTGGACAGTGCAGTTCTTCAGGAAACAAAACAAATGCAATACCAAAAAAAGCACTCAAGTAGAATTATGCCTCTCGTAAACATTATTTAAATTTTGAAATACAAATTTGAACAGAGTTCATTAATGGCCAGTGGTCACTGGCTGTAGATCTAGGTGGGTAGCCATGTTGGTCTGAAGCAGTAGAATCAAGTTACAAAAGTTTTTGCCAGGAATAAAATTTTGTTGGTCTTAAAGGTGCCACTGGACTCTATTCAGGGGTTTATTATGCTGAACCACAATTTTAGTTTCCCCTATAACAGCAGTAACAGATGGAGTAATTCCACAATGGATTATGCTTCTACAACACACTGTACCCTTCCTAGTTCCCACTGTTTTTCTTGGCTGTGTGCTAAAACCCTTTCTTCATAAAGATAGTTTTTAAAATCGAGTAATCGGTAACTGAGGCTTGTTTAGACAAGTTTTCTTTTATAGAAAAAGAGGAGAAACTCTGGAATAAGCTCTCTGTGTACTATGAACAGAGCTCTTGAAATATGGGCACTCAAATAAAAGTGCGTGGCAGGGGCGTGGGCAGACCAGATTTGTCCTCACCACATCTCCCTTTGTCTTGTAATCTGGCCTTCAGTGGGTCTCTGGAGATCCCTTCCCGTTGTCCAATCGGAGGGAGGTTGTGAACTCTGGAAAAAGTTCCATCAGCTTTGGAAAAACTTCGGTCAGCGTTCACACTAGCCTCGTTTGCTGTGTCATTTTGTGTTGAACACCTTTGTGATTGGCTCGCTGTTCAAAACAGCATTTTGGGTAGGTCAGTATTGGCACAGTTGGGTGTGCTTGCAGTTGACTGTCTGTGTGGATTCTCTATGCCTGGGGTCTTCAAGGCAGATCATGCACCACTTCAAGTCAGCCCCAAGCTCCTTTTGCGCCTCTGCAGTCAGTAGCATTCATCGCTTGGTGTCATTTATTGGGCTGCCACATGCTAGAATTTACTGAGCTGCACTGCAGGTTTCAGGAAACTGTGATTGAAGCACAAATCCAGTTAAGATAAAGGAACATGCTCTGTGTTGGAGATCAGACAGGAAAGCAAAAGAGACAAGCCAGGCAGGTTTCTTCCCCCCCCCCCCCCCCACTTCAGGCAGACTGACACAACAAGGAAGCCACCTGGTTACATGTTCTGGGGTGGCATCTGAGCAGCCGGATGGCACATGGGGAAGGAACAAAACAGCCTTGGCAAAATCTCTGCAGGATGGATTTTGTGGACGTGGGTAACAGTGTCTCAATCAGGGGGCTCAGAAGGGCTTACGTGTTGCCACCTCCTGGTTGAGAAAGACCTGGCGATTTTGGTCATGGAGGGCAGAGTTTGGGAGGGGGTCCTCACCACAGCATAATACCATAGAGTCCACCCTTCAGAACAGCCATGTCTTTTTCCTGGAGGAACACATCTCTGTAGTCCGGAGATCAGTTCTAATTCTGGGAGAGCTCCAGGCCCCCACCTGGAGAATGGCAACCTGAGCAGAACTGCCAGGCAAAATTGAGAGGGACGGTGCCTCTCCAGCTCCCCCAGGACTGAACCCAACCCCTCATTTGCAAATCAATCAGACCTAATTTTCCCAGGCAATTCCTTGGGAGTTATCATCTGGAAAACATTAATTACAGCAGGCAAACTTCCCTAGTACTCGATTGGCCAAGTTTTTTCTCTTTCTTCTTTTTGAAAAAAAACCTTTCTTACTTGCTGAATTTTAAGTCCCCCCCCCCCCTTGATTCTTTTTTCTTTTGAAATATATATATACTGTGTTGGCCATGCCACCCACTTGTTAATGTTCTGAAACAGTGGATCAGTAGAAATGGAAAATTTTCCACGGAAAAACAAAATGCTGTAAAAAACCCCTTTCTGCTCTGAGTCTCTGCTATTTGTTCAGCAAAGACACCTCTGAAAGGTGTCTCTGGCCTTCTGCAATATCATTGGATTAGGGCAATGGCCTCTTGCTGCATCTGCCTCCTAAATTCCTCTTGCTGATCCAGTCCCCAGTCCAAGAATGCACAGAGTGTGCTGAGCCGTGGGAGACGGGTGGCTGCAGCCCACAGACGGCCACGATGTCAGGCAGGCCTTCCTCCCTCAGGGCTCTGCTGGTGTTCCTTGTAGGGGGAAAGAAATCAAGGAGGCAGCCGGGAGACGGAGGGCTTTATGACCGTCAGTGGCTTCTGCTACCTTCACATTTGCTGGGGAGATGCATGTTGAGATCCCACGAAAGAAACCCAAGTGGCTCAGTGAAATAAATGACCAGGCCTCAAAACAGTGAAGCCGGCGAGAAGGACAGGGATTTTTGATTCACTGTGGAGTGGTGCTCAGGGTCTGGTTAGAGAGGTAAGCGTTGTAAAACCAGCCAGGAAGAGTGAAACTGCCGATGCGCAAGCCGCCTGGATTCCCTGGCCAAATGCTCTCTGCAATTTTTCTATATATGGAGCAAGCCGTTCCTGTTTGATGGTCTTAATGCTCTCAGTATCCCTTAAGTGTATGATTCTGGAGCAAGCTAGTCCTAAAGCTCTTTTCTGGCCAAGAGTAAAGCTTTCTGAATTGTGCTAGCAAAGCTCTACAGAAACCTAAAAAGTGACTCTCCTTGAAGTCTGCTGTTTCTGGACCACTCCATGCAGCTCATCCTCCGCCTTCCCCGTCAGGCAGTAGTATCTCCACAGAAATACAAATCCGGCCTCTCCAGCAATATCGCCAGCTGCTCGATCATTCCACTCAAAGCTTTTTCCAAGGGAATTCATCAAGGACTCTCCTTGCAGCCTTGTGTGTTCCTGATGGGGAGGCCAGAGGATGCGCTGCAGCGGGGCCAGTGGGGGGCATTTATGGTGGGCCAGGCATTTCAAAGGCTAAGGGGGCTTCGTTCCCCTGCAGCCAGCGTTGAACTTTCGCTTGGGCCTGTTTCTTTGGAGCATCTGGACAGAAGAGCTGTGCATTGGACTGACTGATGTCTCTTAGGGATACTGGTTTCTAATGCAGCACGGGGTCACTTTAAATGGGAATGCTTCATTGCGGAATATACACAAATATTTACAAGCAGCGTACCTTTCGTGCGGGTTTTCTCTGCGGTGTTGTGAGCGTGTGGGCCAGAGTTGCAGCAGGGCTCTCCCTCCTGGTTTGCCTCCCCAGCTGGAGGCGGCTTCCCTGAGGGGGTTGTGTCCTGAGGTGGAGGCAGGCGGAAGGTCCTGGCCAGCAGTGGGCCCCTTTCTCAGGGCGTGCACCTCCCCTTTCTCAGGGCATGCACCTCTCCTGAGGCCCTTGGGGGTTGCTTTGTGGGGCAAGCCCCTCTGCAACAACTCTGGGAGTTGGGTGGGAGCACAAGAGAAGCTTTGCTAGGGTCAGCTGTGGGCCTGCAGAGACTTGGGGGGAAACCTTCATGCGCTGTGGCCCAGGCGGCACCAACACACACCTGAGCCTAGCATTCATCCCTTGTAGGAAAGAGAGGCCTTTTTAATGGGATTATTCAGATTGCTAACTGAAAATGCCGACCAAGTGTGCAACTGCAATTTTTAAAAAAGGCCAATGCTATTCTGGGGATTATTAGGGAAGGGATTGGAAACAAATCAGCCAGTATCATAAAGCCCCTGCATAAATTGATGGTGTGGCCTCATTTGGAGTACTGTGTACAGTTCTGGAATTCTGTGTACAAAAGATATGATAGCATTGGAAGGAAGATGAAAGAGCTTGGAGAAATGACAACTGAGAGGTAACATGATAGAGGTTTACAAGATTATGCATGGGATGGAGAAGGTAGAGAAAGAAGTACTTTTCTCCCTTTCTCACAATACGAGAACTCATGGGCACTCAGTGAAATTGCTGAGCAGTCGGTTTAGGACTGATAAAGGGAAGTCCTTCTTCACCCAAAGAGTAATTAATGCATGGAATTCACTGCCATAGGAGGAGGTGGCAGCTACAAGCATAGACAGCTCCAAGAGGATTGGAAAAACATGGAGCAGAAGTCCATCAGTGGTTATTAGCCACAGGGTATAGCTGGAACACACTGTCTGGGGCAGTGATGCTCCGTCTTCTTGATGTTGAGCAGGGGGGGGGGGCAACAGTGGGAGGGTTTCTGGAGTTCTGGCCTGCTGGTGGACCTGGATTTTGGGCCACTGTCTTCATCCAACACAAGGTGTTGGACTGGATGGGCCATTGTCCTCATCCAACATGGCTTCTCTTAGGTTCTTAAGCTGCTATCATTTTTAAGTGTAAATATGGCCCTCCTCAGCAGCAAATGCATCTCTGAAATTCCATGAGTCCTGGGAACAGAATGGAATGTCTTCATGTGACATTTAAGGTTTCTTATGGCAGAAGCCAACAAGCTGTTAAACTTACTGTTTAGTTACCTTTCTCCCCTCCTAAGCACTGAGCCGCATTTCTTGTTCTTACCCTTTCTAGGTTCCCTGCTATTCTTATGGGCAGAAGTTGTCCAAGCTGGCCATCCTAAGGATAGCGTGTAACTATATCCTCTCCTTGGCTAGACTGGCTGACCTGGATTACAGCGCTGACCACAGGAATCTGAGCTTCTCGGAGTGTGTGGAGCAGTGCACCAGGACACTGCAAGCTGAGGGCAGGTCTAAAAAAAGAAAGGTATGTTCCAGATGAAAGCTGCCCTCAAGCCATGGATGGGCAGCTCCTGCAAGACAGCCAGTTGGGTGTAGTGGTTAAGTGCGTGGACTCTTATCTGGGAGAACCGGGTTTGATTCCCCACTCCTCCACTTGCAGCTGCTGGAATGGCCTTGGGTCAGCCATAGTTCTGGCAGAGGTTGTCCTTGAAAGGGCAGCTGCTGTGAGAGTCCTCTCAGCCCCACCCACCTCACAGGGTGTCTGTTTTGGGGGCGGGGGGGAGATAAAGGAGATTGTGACCGCTCTGAGTTGCTGATTCAGAAGAAGGGTGGGGTAGAAATCTGGAATTCTTCTTCAACTCAGTTACACCTTTCTAGTGGGAGGGGGGCCTGCCTGTGCGTCCTTCAGAGGCCAGAAACGTACCTGTGGCACGGCTCACTCCACACTCAGGTGGGCGGTGGGTGAAAGTTAAGACCTGACGGACTCTCTCAAGAACTTGCTTCCAAAGATGGTGTTGATAGATCATAAGTGGGTGGGACCTGCAAAGGCAGTGCCTCTTGTGGTGTCCTGAGGCTGTGCCCTTAACCCAGCATGTTGTGAGTGAGGAAGTGGCAGGGCTGCTCTGGTGTCCTGAGGGATCCTCTTCCTGATGGGGACTTTGCTGGTATAGACAGATTGAAAATCCATGTAGGCTAAAACAGGGAGACTATCAGTGGGCTGTGATTCCATCCGGAAGTGCCACATAAATAAGTGGGGATGCTGATGGCCCATGACTTGAGCATGGAGTCCTTCTCGACACCCTTGCAGTGATGGCCCTGAGACAACGAGACATCCTCGGTTGCCAAGGCTTGTGTCTCTGGAGCAGCAAAGAGGAACTGTCCAGCGAAGATTCAGGGGTGCGTGTCTTTACAGATCTGCTCTTGGGCACGTGTGTGTGTGGGGTGATTCCTTCATAATCTTACCTCGTTCTCTCTGGGATTCCTCTTTGGGGTCTGAGGCTGGAAGCCTGCCAAAGGTGGCCTTGGTCAGTTGTTTCCCAGCCTTCTGTGCGCGGTCCCAACTGGTCCAGGAGGACAGCTTTGGGCAGCTTCCTTGGCGGTTGATGTCAGGAGGGACTTTAGGCAAAGTTGAGGTTGTGTTGTAAGCGATGCTGTTTGCTGCTTCATTTTGGGTGTGGTGTCATTGTTAAGAGTGTCAGGCATGGGTTTGAATCTCCATTCTGCTGCGGAAATACCTTTGGCCAGCAGCCCCCTTTCAGTCTGTGGAGAAAACCCTTCCCTCCCTCTCCTCCCTCCCTTCCCCTCCCTTCCTTCCTCCCTTCACTATCAAGTCAAGTTGATCTCTGGCAACCCCTAGTAGGGCTTGAAGGCAAGGCCATTGAGAGGCGGCTTGCCGTTGCCTGCCTCTGCGTCACTCACAACTCTGGTCTTCCTTGGACGTCTCCCCTCCAAATGCTCGCCACACCTGGCCCTTCTTAGCTTCCGAGATCTGATGAGGCCAGGGCAGGGCCCGCAGCCTTCAGTCAGTTTCCACAACCGTGATTCTAGAGGAAGAGAGAAATAACGGGCCTGCTGCCTTCTTCTAGAAGAGGTACAAGGACTCCTTGAAGAAATCCCTTGGTACCTGTTGCATCAACCATCACCAGTGGTCTGACCTAGCCTCAGATCGCAAAGCATGGAGGCACACCATCCACCAGGCTGTCTCTTCCTTTGAGAACGCACGCATAGCTGGTCTTGAGGACAAAAGGAGATTGAGGAAGAATCGCACTGCTACAGCACCAACCCCAAATCAGACTTTTCCCTGCAGCCACTGTGGCCGGACCTGCCTGTCCCGCATTGGTCTTGTCAGCCACCAGCGAGCCTGCAGCAGACGTGGACTACTGCACCCTTCTTAAATCTTTGTTCGCGAAGTCAAGCTGAGAGAGAGAGCCTTCTTCTAGTAACCCATAATGATGATGATGAAGAAGAAAAAGAAACCATTAAAGCAGCACTTTGGATAACCAGGGTATACTTTTAATTAAATAAAAACAGAAGCACACTTCACTCTTATGCCCTTGGAAGTTTACTTTTGAATGTGCAAGAATAACCATTTTTCAGAAGAGAGTTCCTCCTTGGTTGTTTTGTTTTGTTTTGTTTTTGGGCATGAGAAGTTATTGCTGATGTAGCTCCTGATCATCAGCCCCCCCCTCCCCCGCCCAACAGAAGCCCCTACTGCTGCCCACACTGAAGAAACGGCACAAGGACTCTTTTCCCCACGGGAATAAAAAAGTCTGGGAGCGGATTTCAGCAGGAAAATTGTGTACATTAGGAAGCCAGTCTGAACGGGGCTTGCACAGAAAGAAAATATGCCCCCCCCCCAAATGTTTCCCTTCAGATATTTGCTTGACAAAGAAGGCCTGAGCCACAGCACAACTTTATACCATGCTGTTTTCCCCAAGAATCACCAGGGTCACAGCGTGGTTTCCCCAGCAAACATTAGGGTGCGACCCCTGCGCCTGGATGCAAATGCCTGGGAGTTGCTTGCGCCCAGGTTCTCGGCCATGCGTGCAGAAACACTGAATGACACATGCACACTAACGTTGGCTCTGGGAAATACTGGGACCCCCTCAGGCATTTGGCAGGTTCTTCCTCTGTGGTATCCTCTATCTGATTCTGAACGAGGGGTCAGGTCCAGAGTTCCTAAGAATGTGCTCTCCAGTTGCAACCCACTTATTGTGACTCCGGCAAGGGACTTTCACGTGTGTGTATGTGTGTGTGTGTGTATGTATAAGTGTACACACACACACACATATACTAGGCCCATTGTGTAAGGAAATATAGCGGGCTCTAGAAAGAGGCTCAGGGTGAGTGCCAGGCACTCCCATCCCCCCCTCAAAAAAAAATTTCACCTCAGGAAGTGAGATGCAGAACAAAGGGGTGTAGCGAGAGGCTCTCGGCAATTCCCGTGGACTGTGCGGGGTGGGGGCGTGGCTGGAGAGGGAAGGGAAAGATACAGCCAGCTACACACTTTGGCTATCAGTAACCACCCCCATAGTCTTGTCATCCCCCCCACCCTCCACTGTTGACATTCGAACTGCCCCACCTTGCCATCTTCCCACGCATCCATTGGCATGCATTCCTCCCCAGCCTGACTGTTTTGGCACCCGCTCCCATCAGTTGGCATTAACGCTCCCACCCTCGGCATGTTTCTACCCTCCTCCCAGCCCTGGCATTTGTCCCCCCCCCCCTTGCTGTCTCCGGACCCCTCCCCCAAAGCTTGGCATGGGCCAGTGCTGGTTCCCTCCCATTAATTCTCCCCTGGCTGTCTTCCTACCCCCCCCCCCCCGATTGGCCGTAGCACCCCCTCACTGTATCTCACGCCCTCCCTTTCTTGGGCATCCTTCTCCCCTCTCTCCCCTGCCCTCTTCCCACCCCCCACCCGGAGGTTCCGTCAAGAGCAGCCTGGCCAGGGACTGCACCTTCTGCCTTGACAAAGGAGACACCAAACGGCAAAGTCCACCAGGACAAGCGTTGCAAGGGCTTCTGGGCTTCGTTATTCATGAGGCCCATTTCTGAGACTGAACTGTTTTGCTGGGAATATGTTAAGAACTACAGAGCAAAAGCTCTATTTTCTCCATTGGCTGAGGCTCCTCCCTTGGGGAGGAAGATGGGGGAGGGAGAGCTTGCTTTGCCAGGCTCTCTCAATCACACAGCAGAGCTGCTGAGCCAAGCCTCTCTTCCTTCTACTGGCTGAGGCTCCTCCCCCTCCTGGTCCCCTAGGGAAGGAAGGAAAGAGCCAGAGCTTCCTTTGCCTAGTTCCCTGGATCCCATGAGAGAAATACAAGGATAGCATCTTTAAGACCAATGAGTGCTAACATTTTAAGCATGTTTTAAGTTTGTTTGTTTTTTAAAAAGTATTTGTGTTTGTCTGTGTCCTTTATAAAATGTATATCTGTGCTACCAATCTTAAATAGGTACACACGTGGCCCGGCCTGATGTGGCTTGGCACAACTCGACATAGTCTGGCCCAACAAGGTCTCATTTATGTCAGATGTGGCCTTCGTAATAAATGAGTTTGACACCCTGCTCTACGCTCTTGCAAAATTGTAGGTTTGCCTGCTCCTCTGCTAATATTGCAAGTTGGCTGATCAGCAGTTGACATATTGCAGCTGCAGAAAAAGGTCTGTGCTTGTTTCCTGTACAAACCCTTCAAGCAGCCTGGCCTGTGAACCTGCAGCTGAGGCTTCATTTGAGCTTGGAGAAAGACAAGCAGAAGCCATGAACACAGACACCTGGAAGGGTTCCAGTGGCTGCCAGAAGAGGCAGATTCCCAGTCCCAGGGAAAGGAGCAAGTGTTGAAGCACCATTCCGAGAAGGGCATGGCCTCTGTGAAGGAGGCGATGTTCTGCCCCCGTCCCTGTCTGTGCAGCCTCCACCCTCCTGGCTTTCAGCGAGTCAGCTGTCGCGTCCATTGCAAATAGCTGAGGGGTCTTCTGCAAAGAATCTGGGCCAGGATTCCCTTCGGTTTTCGCACTGCAGTTTCCATGCTCATCCTGAAACTGGTGGCCTCTTTGGAAACCGCTAGCTTTATTTTCGGATGGCATCCGCCTGCCACAGACAGAGAGACAGACAGACAAGCCTGGACGTGCATCCTATTGTGATTGTTACAGAAGATTAGTGAAGTAGTTTTACCCCCATCCTCCTGCTAAAATACAAGACTGTTTTTCATCTGGACAACGTTTGTGTCTGCGTTGAGCCTTGATAGCAGTGGCTTTGGCCTTTGAAGCAGGGCAGAGAGGGAGCAGGGCCTGGTTCTTGGACGGGATCCCGCCTCTGCCAGGGAAAGGCACAGAAGAGAGAGCTGGAGCGTCCCCAGCAGCCACGCTGACTCCAGGATCGGAAGGAGGCGAATCCTGCCGGCCTCATTAGCTTTCGAGCAGAACAGGGACTCGCAGTTGTGGGGAGCCTGCAGACCTGTAACTGGTTAACTTGCAAGGGTTTTAATACTTGTGTGGGTGTGTGTGCGTGTCTGCATTCAAGCGAGTGCTTCTTTTTGGTTTTGATTAGCTCTGTTGTTGAATGGATGGCGGCAGGGAGGGAGGGAGGGTTTTCCTCCCCAGATTCTTTTGCTTTCCTGGCAGTTGCAGACTCCAGATGTTTAGAGCGCTAGTTGGGAAGTCCTGATGGCGCCACTCAGGGCAGAGGGCAAGGAAAGGCACGCGAGCTGGAGCCCAGAGCACTCTGTCATCGCAGCACTTGGCGCATTCCCCAGACCTCTCCTGGCCATCTGTTCCAAAACAACACTCCCCTCCCCGCCTCCCCCTCCCTGGAGAGAGACAACACGCAGAGCAGCTGTTGGGGGAGGCGGGAGAGGGCCTGTGCAAAAGGCCTCTTTGTGAGAGAGGAAGCCGCTGGCCCAGGAATACCAACAGCCCATCAATTTGCTGCTTAATGCAGGTTTCTGCTAGCTCTGCGCTCTCTCCCCCTCTCTCTCTGCATGTGTGTTTTAATTCTATTTATTAGCTGCCGTTCTTTCCTATGGAGCTCCAGGAGAGTTACAATATAGTAAAATACGTAAAAATGCAATATATCAAGTGCATAAAAAAAACCTAATATTCAAAACCACAATTTAGCAAAGGTGGTCCCAAGTCTACGTGCACGTGTATTTATGTATTTGCAGCAAATTGAAAACAGGAAGAGTTATAATATCAAATCGTTGTTGCTACTTAACTTTGGTGTATATACGTTGCCTCTCCTCAAAGACCAGATTCAATGAGAATAAAATAGTCTCTTTTTTAATTCTTCTTGGTCACTGATTCCTGGAATCTCTTTTTTCCCCAGAGATGCAACACGGGGTGGGGGGCAAACTGCATCTCGGGAGCCATACGTGGCTCTTTCACACAGATTGTGTGGCTCTTGAAGCCCCCACTGGCCAGCTTGGAGAAGGCATTTCTCGCTTTAAATGCCTTCTCCAATCCAAGCCAGCTGGTGGCTTGGAGAAGGCATTTAAAGTTCAAGTTGCTTTCTTTCCAACTCTCCTTCACTCCTCCGTCCCCTCCATTTTCCTTCCTTCCATCCATCTCGCAGCTCTCAGACATCTGATGTTTATTCTTTGTGGCTCTTACATTAAGCAAGTTTGGCCACCCCTGACCTAATGTTAGATTAACAGTATGTAAAACCGTAGTCCAGTGGCACCTTAAAAACATTTATTCCAGTATGAGCTCACTTGCTCAGATACATGGGAAAGAAATAAAATAATTTACCTTATTTTAATAAAAGTTGTGGAAGGGGGGAAAGTTGCTTTTGTTTTGCTACAGTAGACCAACTCAGCAATCCCTTTGGAATTTTAGCAATATTGCAAGCTTGTAGGAGCTACAGCAAACCAGAATTCCCTTCCCCCGAAGTTTGTATTCCATTGATGTCGAGCTGCTCCCCACATCCCCCATTCCTTGGACAGCAGAGAGCCTGCTCAGTCATAGTCAAGCTGAATGTCTGGGGGCGGGGGGGGGTCCTTTTAAAAAAATCCACAGAGTCTTCTTTTCCTGTGTGCCTGGGAATTTGCTCCTTGTCTGTCAGCAGCCTTGTTTCTCTGCCCTGCTGTTAGGCATGAGCTCAGAGGGCCGGGCGGCCTTGAGAAGGTGTTTGTTCACTGGAATCCCCTGCTGCCCCAGTGACCTCAGAATCCAGCCTCTTCCTCAGCTGCCTGGTGCAGGACTATTGACCGGAAGGTCAACACATGCATCATTTGGGTTTCCAGTTAGGCTCATTAAGAAGCCAGCAAGTCATATCTCCACATTTCCCCCTCAAGCAGCATTTTTGGACTCTCCAAGCATCCTTTTGATGCAGGCCCTCAGCTCTCGTTCCTGGCAGTGTTTGCGAGAAGCACCAGCTAATACAAAGGGGACTCCTCCCGCTGTTACTTCCTTGCACATCTTGAAGTCTAACGGTGCTGACCCAGTGTTGTGAGACGTGGTGTGCTCATCTCATAATATTCTCGTAAAATTGTAGCATGCAACATGGTTGGTCAAGCGGTTGGCATATTTAACAACAGTTGCAGGTTTTGTTTCCTTGACGAACCATTCCCCTCCCTCCGTGTGCCCAGAGCGGAGGCTTCACTGGAGCTTGGCAAAAGACTTTCTTTTCTTTTCTTTTTATAACAACAACTTTATTGTACATTCACTACATGCAACATGCAACATACAACATAACATACGACAAAACCGACATTCTTAACTTCACCCACACCCACCACCCTTCTACCCATACATTCAAGGAGTTTTAGGGGCTTTACAATATACAATTACTATTTTCTCATGACAATTCCCATACTTTTGGCCCAGACATAAATTGGTTCCCATGTCTTTCTACAATCCTGTAAGTTTCCATCTCTTATCCTTGTAGTCAAAGTATCCGTTTCAGCGGCTTCAAATAACTTTACTAAAAATTCTTCTTTATCAGGTATTTTGGGGACTTTCCGATATTTTGCATACAAAATTCTAGCAACTGTAATCATATGAATTAATAATTTTTTCTCAGTTCTATACTCAATAAATACAGCTCCGGAGAGTGTTTGAATCTTATTTTTAAAATGTTCTGGATCCTGATGCTAATCCAGGTCCAATACCTTTTGGCACATTCGCACTGCCACCGTATGTGGTATAGTGTCCCCTTAACTTTTCTACATTTCCAGCACTTATTTGTATAGCTTGGATATATTTTGGCCAATCTTCCTGGCGTAAGATACCAGCGGTACATCATTTTATATAAATTCTCCTTAAAAACCGATGATTTTGTCAACTTTACATTCTGCTCCCAAACTTTTTCCCATTCCGCCAAGTCGATAGTAAATCCAAAGTCTTCTAACCATTTTATCCAACTTTCTTTCACAATCTCATTTTCCATTTTGATCTGTAATAACCAATTGTAAATTTTTGAAAATAAGTTTCTGGGGGTCTTGAATCATTATATCAAATTCATTTAAGTTTTGGGGAAAGCCTAATTCTTTATCAGATTGATATCTTGACTTTACTTGACACCTAACCCACCAGTCCAATGTTGTCTTATCTAACTTCAGGTTATTTCCATTATCCAACAACATACCATAATTATAAGTACTTCCCCAGTCATATAAATTTGGATGCATGGAAGCCTCTACCGGAGATAACCAAAATGGTGTATAAGAATAAAACTTATTTTTAACTTCCTTCCATACATTATAAATTGACTTTCTTATTTCGTGTCTCAAAAAAATATTATTTCTCTGGGGGGTCTGATGCCAAATATAAGCATGCCAGCCTTTTGCTAATCCTGCACCTTCAAGTATTAACAGTCTTTTATTCTCCAATACAAGCCACTCTTTCACCCAGGCTAAACAGCATGCTTTATAATATAGACTCCATTCAGGTAGTGCAAATCCTCCCCTTAATTTACTGTCTTGCAATACTGTTAATTTTATTCTCGGTTTCTTGTTCTGCCAAATAAATATCATCACCATTTTATTAAGTTGTTGAAAAAAGGTTTTTGGTAGTATAACTGGAACCATCTGAAACAAAAACAAGATTCTTGGTAGGATATTCATCTTAATTGTGGCTATTCTCCCCAAAAGTGAAATTTGCAGGTCTCTCCATCTACCCAAATCCATTCCAATTTCTTTTAATATCTTCCCATAATTATCTCATTGTATTGCCTTCAAATCATTCGTCAAATAAATGCCTAGATACTTTATTTTCTTTTCATGTTTAAACCCCGATCTAATTTCTAATTGCCTAATTTGCTCCTTACTCATATTTTTGGTCAAAAATTTAGTTTTTTGTACGTTAACTTTGAATCCAGCTACTTCTCCATATTGCTTTAGCCTTTTCTTCAAATGATCAATTGAAGAATTAGGATCTTCCAATATCAATAGCAAATTGTCTGCAAAAAGGCCTGAATTTTAAATTCTTCATTTTTAATTTTTGCACCCCTAATTTCAGCATCTTCTCTTATTTTCTTTATCAAAAATTCTAAGGTTAATACAAAGAGTAAGGGAGACAAGGAGCATCCTGGGGCTGGGGCTGGCAAACAGGGAGCCCCTTGTTGTCAATAAGAGGAGATGGACAATTAAGGGCAGGGGCTACAAATAAATGGCAATTCAAAACACAACACTAAAAAAAATCCAACTTGCAGTCATTGCAGTATCCAGATGTTCCTCATCCATGGCTACTCCAAATACAGAGTCTACCCATGTATGTTTACATAGGCTCCCCAAGAAGAAAATGGAGAACTTGCTTGTGCCAGAAGAGAAAGAGTTTTTGGCTAAACATTAGGAAGAACTTCCTGACCGTGAGAGCGGTTCCTCAGCTTCCTCAGGAGCTGCTGGGCTCTCCTTCCTTGGAGGTTTTTCAGCAGAGGCTAGATGGCCACCTGACAGCAAGGCTGATCCTGTGAATTAGGCAGATAATGGGAAGGAGGGCAGGTAGGGTCACATCAGTGCCGAGTTCTCATGGCCTTTTCTCACGCCCAGAGAAATGCTGATTGCAGCTTAGGGGTCAGGAAGTGGTTTTTCTCCAGGCCAGTTTTGCTAGGGATCCTGGAGGGTTCCAAGAGGAGGAAAAGTGAGTTAATTGGAACTAGAAGATAAAGGATTGAAGGCGACTGTTGGGTTAAGAAACTGGTTTGGCAAGGCAAAAACTTGCATGGGAGACAGAAGGCCAGGTAGCTGGGCAGGGTTGGATGGGCGTGAGAAGGGGGAGGGATGTGGAGGGAGCTGTGGCCGGAAAGCTGAGGCCTGGAGGATGGTAGAGGGATGAGGTGGAGAGCAGAGCGGCAGAGCTGAGAGGGAGGGAGGGCAGGAGAGAGGAAGTTCAACAGGACACTGGCTGTGCCCAACGAGTGAACCGAGTCAGTTGTCCTGCCAATGGAGGCCGTTCTGGTGTAGCAACTGCGTGTGCTTGGAACTGGGTCTCTTGAACCTTTGCCGTTCCTGCTGCCCTCGGGGGCCTTGTGGTGGTCAGAAGTTCTCTCTTTTCTGCTGACTGGGCAGGAGATGGTTCTCTCTTTTCTGGTTCACTCAAAAAGGAAGGTTTGCAGAATGTCTCCCAAGCAGGTGGCCCTTGTGTGTTTGGGAGGGTGGCGGGTTGGGATGATCTCCTGGAGTCCCAGGACAAGCCCGTGGGCAGGAAGCTGCACGGAGCTCCTTATTCCCCTGCCACTGCTGTGGGTCAGGATTCACAGCGTGAATTAAGATGGATTCTTCTTACACTCCTGGCCTTGTCTGACCCTGAGCTTTCCCAGTAATCCAGCACAAAGTGATGCCCTCCAGAGCGAAGAATTGTTCTTTCATCTATACACTGAAGGGCCTCACCTGGTGGTGACACGTCTAGAAAAAGCCCCTACCCGGGGGTGTGGCAGAGAGCTCCCTGAGAGCGTGGGCTCTGAGTGCTGCTGTCACCATTAAACAAGGCAAATGCCATGCTACGGATCAGACTGTGAATAAAACGGCGAGTCTGTTAAAGCCCGTCCTGCCCATCCCTCATGCAATCACATTGGCAAGACCATGTGCAGATCAGGACACCCCATCTCACAAAAGATATTGAAAAGCTAAAAAGTCACAAGTTTGGAGCACCCGCCCTGTGTCCCTGGGCCTTTTAGGGGCATGGCAGAACTTGCTCCACAGGCTGTATAGAAATGGGGGAAATGGTCCCCCGATGTGGTTGGTCATGCCATGGAGCTGTCGAGGGGCAGACTGGAGATGGGCAGAAGGAGGGCCTGCTTTGTAGCATGGCTGCTTGACTTGTGGGAGTCCCTGCAGTGGGGCCGCTGTCTGAGAGGTGAAACGGACAGGCTCTTCGGCGGTTGTTAGCACAAGAGCTGAATGGAAGCTTGGGAGCTGGATGCTGAGGACTGTCAGATGCAGAGAGGCAGTCTGAAGGGAGGGCTCCGCTCATGGCCTTCGTTCCTTGGGGGGCCTGCCCCCTCCAGAGCCTGTCTGACCTTTGGAGTCTTCCCCAAGTTGTGGATAACTCTGCATGGTCTGAGAGAAAACAATATATTCATCTCTGCAGTTGGGTTTTAGTAAAGTGAAATTGACAAGTATTGCAGAGCTGATATCTGCTCTGGAGCAGCTTGGATGGGGTTGAAGAAGCACCAGTAGTCAGTTAAATTAAGATCAGCTGTTCCTTAGGCAATTGAGTTTGTCTGCAATTCAGACCAGATGTACAGTTTAATTTTGGGTGAAATGCTGAAATGTGGACTAGATGCCTACGCCAAAGTGATCATAAACGTGCCCTGGATCAGTCTGATCCAGCCACAGGGATTCACGCCTTTGTTACAACCAGGCTGGACTGCTTGGGGCTAACCTTGAAGGCTGTTCAAAAGCTGCAGCTGGTCACAACCAGTTACTGGGATCACGTGACCCAGTCCTGCAGCACTTACGCTGGCTTCTGCTCTACTCCTGAGCCCAGTTCAAGGGCTTTCAGCTTTAAAACCCTCCATGGGCCAGGCTATCAGAAGGACTGGCTCTTCCTATACGAGGAGGAGGAAAGATCACAGCGGGAGAACAGCCCTCCTGACTGGCCCACCAATCAAAGAAGCTGGTTTGGTGGGTACATGAAACAGGGCCTTCTCAGCAGCAGCTCCATGATTATGCATGGTCTCATCCAGGGGTCATTTCGTAGAAGAAGAGGTGCCAGAGCTCATTAGCACAACTCATTTGCATACGCCACGCACCCCTGACATCACCGGAAGGTGCACTAAATTATATCAGCTCAGCATCTTCCTTAAAATGCTTCTTGATCGTTGCCATCATAAAACCTTACTCCCATCATACTTTTAAAATGACTTTCTCCTCTGTGGCCACAGTGGCATGAGGAAGATTTCCATCTGTCTGTTTTACATGTTTGGGTTATTTTGCAGGTTTTTTGTGTGTGGGGGGGGGGAATGTTAGAAAGTTTGTCAAAGAGCTCAGCAAAATCCTCACGGGAGGTTTGAACTGTGGAGCCCAGAAGCAAGTATGGGGGTGGGGGGAGAAAAAAAGAAAGAGCACAATGAAATGGAGGTGTTCCTCCCCAAGGAGGCCTGGCGTCCGCACTCGGGGCCCTCAGGAGGCAGTGGAAGACAGTTGGCTTCATAATGGCTCTTAGTTCTTCTGCCTCAATTGTTGCTTTTATATTAGTGTGGGGAGTTGTGCCTTATTGCTGTGTACAATGCAGTCCGCCTTGACTTCTTATAAGGTAGGAAGGCAGCTAATAAGCCTTTCAAATAAATAAAATAAAGCAGACTTGTTGCTTAGAAAACCTCTGGATTCATACTGACTCCTAATTGTTGTTCTGATGTTGTTTATTGCCAGGAGTGATAACTGCAGAGGCTGAATAGGACAGAAGCCTGGATTCCCTTATTGCCAAATCACCAACCCGTCGGCCAGTTGAAAGACGTTTCCGCCCCCTCCCCAGATGGAGACTGACAATGGAAACCAAATGCAGGCAACCGCCCTGAGATGCTGCCTGCTAATACCATCTTCCTTTAGAGTCAACTACACTTCCGTTTGTGCAATGTATTGAGCACTTTTCCCCTTTGCTTCCATGGGAAATATTCCCCTCAGCTGAAATGTCATTTTTGATGCCAAAGATCTGGTGGAGTTTCTCTGATTCTGCCATAATCCAGAGGACGTGGTCCACAAGTGCAGGGGTGGCCAACGGTAGCTCTCTAGATATTTTTTTTGCCTACAACTCCCATCAGCCCCAGCCAGCATGGCCAATGGCTGGGGCTGATGGGCGTTGTAGGCAAAAAACATCTGGAGAGCTACCATTGGCCACCCCTGCACTAGTGGAAACAGGTTCCTGTGTGCTCTAGGAAAGAACGGCATAAATTAGATTTGCATGTTGATCTACATCTTAACGTACAAGTTGGCTATTATTTTTTCATGGGATGCACACCTGGATATGAATGGAAATGTGTACTCCGTTGAAAGTCATGCAGGGTGGATAAATTGCTTTTGTACTTGTGGGCACATCTAGTTTATACTAACGGGACCTGGCCTGTATGCCGGAGCCTGGTTTTGACTGGGGCATCTATTGGTCACAAAACAAATCCTTTTGTATTTTTATTGTGTTCATCTTTGTGGACCAGATACGCCAGAAGCCCTGAAATCCATAACTGCAGCAAGAAGTAGCCAAGATATACCAAAACTGAGCCGCTCTGCGTTCTTTCAATATGCAGCGAGAGATGACTTTTCCACACGCAGAAGGATGAGCACAGCAATGGTGGAAAAATTTTTTGCAGAATATTTTAAGTGCCATTTAACCCCAATAATTAAAGTGTATGTATATGTATATATATATATATATATATATAACAAATAAGCAGATCATAAAGTAGTAGAACTATTCCAGAATTTTTTGTGAAGTCACATTTTGGAATTTAGAAATATTAACCCGTGTAATGCAAAAGCATTTGGATACTATATTGTATTTTCACTTCAAATTGAAGTAAAGAAAGTATGGAGAAACTCGGTTGGAGTAATAAGCTGACTTTGAAAGATGCAAGTCATCTGCGGGAATGGGGAAGAGGATTGAGTGTTGCAGTACGATAATCTTTGTCCCTCAGAAGGTTGTATTATCATAGCCTGCATAATGTTATCGTGGCTATAGATTGTATTTCAATTTGGATCATTATCACTTCAGTACAGATTAGCTCTAGTCGTGCTCAATGTGAATCCAGCCCTTTGTGCCCACTGAGGGAGCGATCCTGAAGAGATGCTGCTCAGAAGGCAAGCCCATTTTACTCCAAGGGCCTTCTTCTTCCCAGGGCCCTGGGGCTGCCTCTTCTCCACCTCAGACCAGCTGGCAAGCGGCCCTTGCCCTGTGTCTTGGGTCAGCAGGGCCTGCCTTGGCCAACCCACGGCAAGCAAAGAAGGGGCTCTTCTTCCCCTCCCCTTCCAGAATGCATGGGGCTGGCAAGCTGAGTACGCGCTGTCCTTTCTAAAGAGCTATTGATGGAGATTGTTTCCAGTTTATTAAAGGGAAATAAAACTAGGCGCCCAAACTCATGGGACCTCTTGGGAGCCCAGCGGCAAGGTTGGTCGCCGATCAGGAAGTCTCCAGGAATTTCAGTTCCAAGTTTTCAGGAGGACATTTGGCAGGAGGAGAGGAAATCCATTTGCATTTTCTGCATAACAGCACAGAGAGTTTTGCCAAGTTTTCAAGACTGCAGATTGCAAGCAGGGGTTTAAAAGAGAGTCCCCAGGCCATGTTTACTTGCATAGCCTTTTGTCAGATCTACCTCTACTCCAGCCAATTTGGTGTAGTGGTGAAATGCACAGACTCTCATCTGGGAGAACCAGGTTTGAACCCCCAGTTCTCTACATGCGGCTGCTGGAATAGCCTTGGGTCAGCCACTGTTCTCACAGAGCTGTTCTCTCAAGAGCAGTTCCTGTCAGAGCTCTCTCAGCCCCACCTGCCTCACAGGGTGTCTGTTGTGGGGAGGGGAAGGAAAGAAGATTATGAGCCCCTCTGAGTGAAGGGTGGGGTAGAAATCCAATCTCCTCTTCCTGCTCCATCATTGGCTGTCTTTAAGGGAGCTTTTTCACTGTTCCTTGGACTAAAGACAGCTTTCTGTCTGCACGTGGTGTGGTTTCCCACACACTGATGGCTGCTTCACACAAGTTCATTGTCAGTTTTTGATGCCGTTATGAGGTACAGATCCAAATGGACAGATGACGCTTTCTTATTACCAATTACTTACAGTCTCCACATTTGTCGATAGAGCTCATTCATACTTTCCACTGCCAGTCCTCGAATATAAAGAAATCCAGTGGGGTGCCCCAGCCCAAAACTGTGGGGAAAGTGGGGTTCTTTGCACCCCTTCCGGATGTAATGCAAGATAAAGTTGGGGCGGGGGGTGTAACGAGGAGCTCTCAAAACTTAAGAGCTGGTGGGAGGAACTCAGGGGTTACCGTTGCTGCATAGACGCAGAAGGCAAGGCTGGCGGGGGGGGGGGGGGAGCCAGGCCTTTGTCACCCTCTTTTGCCACCCCCCTTGTGTGCTTCAGCTGAAAACAGCAGCAAAAGCCCGTAGAAGGGCTAATTCACAAGTCATAGGCTGTTAGGAGACACGCACACGAAAAGCGAAGTCAAGGAAAGAAACATTTAACTGCTAGAACTTAGATGATGCAGCGCGACACAAGTGTGTGTGTGTTTAGTAGATCCAAGCGGGCAGCCGTGTTGGTCTGAAGCAGTTGAACAAAGCAGGAGTCAAGTGGCTCCTTTTAAGACCAACCAAGCTTTATTCAGAACGTCAGCTTTGTGTGCTCCCTAAGCACACTTCATCAGGAGAGGGGATCTAAGCACACTTCATCAGACGAAGGGTATACCTGATTCCTTCGTCTGATGAAGTGTGCTTAGAGAGCACACACGGCTTACGTTCTGAATGAAACTTGGTTGGTCTTAAAGGTTGGTCTTGACTCCTGCTTTGTGTGTTTAGTGTTCCAGAGAGCTGTTTCAAGTGAGGGGAGATGCAAGCACGTCCCCTCAGCACACCTGTCTTGCCGCGCAACCTCTCAGTGTGTCCTGAAAGGCCATCATGCGGCCTTTCCCACGGGGCTAGACCAGCACAAAAAGCCCGGTGACGTTTGGCAGAGAAGGAGCCTGGGCAGAGATGGGAGAAGTGCACATGTTCCATCCCCTCTTCACATCGACTGGAGAGCGGCATGCAAACAATTCACATTTCGCTTGACACCAGTTCTGTGCTCCTCCCTGTGCCTCTGCGGGATACCTGTTGCTGCTGTGTCCTACCGGAAGAAGTCGCCCTTCCTTTTCACAAACACGGCACAGGAGTTTCACAAGCACCACAGGGCAAGCACAAGCAGGGTAGGCCACAGTGGTGCCAAAGCAAGTGTTTTTGCCACTGACATTTTTGCCTGCTGGGGTCTAGGAGTCAAAGATGGCCATCTGCTTGCACAAGATGGAGTCCCAACAGCCTTCTGCCCACCATCCAGTGCAGGCCCAAAGATCCAGCAAATGAAAACCAGGGCCTCCTCAGTTCAAATCCACTGTGGCGGGCAACAAGAAGGCAGAGCTTGACTGGGGGGAGAAATCTGCTCTTTCCCCCTCCTCCCTTATTTTAAAACCCTTGGGACATCTGGGCCAGGGGTGGCCAAATCTGCTTAATGGAAGAGCCACAAAGAATAAACAGATCAGATGCTTGAGAGCCGCAAGACATGGACAAATACTACACACACACACACACACATCTTTTTACTAAAACGCTTCATACTGGCCTCAGTGGCACAGCCCCCTTATGTGCTGCCTTCTCCCTTGGCTCTTGCGCTCTCTTTCCCTGCTCTGTGTCTGGGTGACCTCTGGGGTGCAGGAGAAGAGCTTGCAAGCCTGCCGATTCCCCCTTCTTTCCCCACTTCGCAGATGATGGAAATGAGCCTACCTGGGGGTCTGCACTCAGAGACTGACCGAGGTCCTGATGCTGCTACACACAACCTCCAGGAGCCACAACATAGGTGTGAAAGAGCCGCAGTTTGGGCACCCCTGATCTGGCCTGATGAAGAGTTCTGAGCCGCTGGAAAGCTTGCGCTCTCTTTTGATCCTAATAGAAGGCTTGGCATGGATTTTGTGAAGAAAGGAAACACTCTTGAAGATTTACAGCAAGGCTGTTCATTGGACAGCCGACTTGGACTCTGGTGCACAGCAGAGGCCAGGCACAACGGCCCTCTGCGGGAATCCAGTCAAGTTTTAGAGTCTTTTAAATTGAAGCTGGAGCCGGAGAGGAAATATTAAAATCCTGCACATACAACTTCTGCTTGTGGGAGGAAGAACGAGACCATGAAAATTAAGGAGTCAGTAATGGATACAGTTATATCCTATTTAAAGCGTGTAGGATTGTATATTCTTTTTATTTTCCTAGCTGAAAGAAGCAAATGAGGTCTTATAAAAAAAATAATAATAAGGGACCTTCTTATTGTTTAAAAGCCCAGTTTGGTGGTGGATACCTGGCTCTTTAAAACCTCATATTTACCATAATTAGCATAAGCCATTGCATGTAAAAGCACATCAGATCAAAGACGTTTTTGCTTCCAAGGATAAAACAGACTGAACTTTAAATTACATGTGATAAAAATTCTGAATCCAACAGATCCAATATGTTCTTTTACACATTTCTAAAAATCATATACAGTAGCTCTTAACTTGTTTTGTATTGATATAGAGCATTTCAATACCTAAAAAATCTGTCATATTTAGAAATTGTCCAGTTAGTTCAGAAATACAGAAGACAGCTATAATGGGTTTTTTTTTTTAACATGCATACAGCTCAGGTGATGTTTTTGCAATGCCAGTTCATGTAGACTTTGCACTCGTATCAAAAAAGTTTTCCAGAAAGAAAACATAAAAAATGCTAAACTTCATAGAAGAGCTACAGCAGATAAAATAATATATGGAAAATCAGATGCCACCTTCAAAGGCATCTCACGGCGTTTTGAGAGTTATTAAGATAGTCTGAGGGTAGCTTGAAAACCTTCCACCTCCTAGGCAAGAGCTGTTACCCACAAGGGGCGGGGGGGTCTCCTAACGTTTGCAGGAATATTCGCTCTTGAAGGAGAACCTATGGATCTAGTGAGAGGGAGCAACAGTGAAATCTCCACAAAGTGTATACTGGGATTTTCCCCGCAGAGAACTCTTAAGATATAGCCAGTTCATTGCTTAATCAAGAAAGGTGGTTTTATTGAAAGAGGAAATGGCTCGCAGAGAGAAATAAATGTACACTGGAAGCAAACATATGAGTTGGGAGAAAATGGGTGGGAGAGAGAATTAAGGCAAGGGTTTTGGAGACATACATTTACTATTCAGGGGTCCGGAAGTCCCTGGAGTAGAGGCTGTGAAGATGGAGAGTGACCTACGTGCAGTTGGAGGGGGACTCATGAGGCACCCAGGACAGACCTCAGTGGAGGAAGGCTTGTCCAGGTAGAGGGCAGGGGGATGCCTTTGCCTCTTGTCTCAACGTACTGATGGGATGACCTGGGAAGAAGGAATGTGCTGGGGAAACACTGATTTGCATGTGTGTACGTGGATGGGCTCCCTGGTGTAAACACAAACTGTGAACGTCTTTTTGATGCAAGGTTGCCAAGCATGTAACAATGTTAACGTTTGCTGATCATCTTTGAAAGTGAGGAAGAAAAGGATACCTGGCCTTGATTAGAGGAACTGATCAGGGAGGGGAAACGAGGTGTGGGGATCTCCAGTGGGCTCCGCTATAGAGAGCATTGCCTCTTTGTTTTGGAGGAGGGGGGGGGGCTATTAGTCTGACAGATGCCTTAAAGCCACCTATTTTATTGTGATCCCCTCGCCTGATGAAGTGTACTTAGAGAGCACACGAAAGCTGATGTTCTGAATAAAACTTGGTTGGTCTTAAAGGCGCACCTTGACGTCTGCTTTGTTCAACTACTTCAGACCAACACGGCTGCCTGCTTGGATTTTTCTGTTAATGTTACTGGGAGCTCAGCCAAATTTCTCTACTCTGCTCTAAAGTTGTGCCAAAGGATATCACAGAAATCATTTCTGTCCATACAAGTGCCCATACATGAAAGTTGTATTTCTATCCTCCTTTATATTATATTAATCTGTACTGTTATTTTTATGCCAATGAAGGCTGACTCTGTCTCTGTCTGTATTGGGGAAGGGGTTGGACCAGATAACCTTGGAGACCTCTCCCAATTCTGTGATTCTGTTACTCTATTACACTGTTTCCCCAGCACATCTTTCCTACTGCTGCAGACAGACCAGCACAACTACCCGTCTTGATCTGTCTCTGAGAGCCAGTTTGGTGTAGTGGTTTAGTGCACGGACTCGTATCTGGGAGAAGCGGGTTTGATTCCCCACTCCTCCATTTGCAGCTGTTGGAATGGCCTTGGGTCAGCCATAGCTCTCACAGAGTTGTCCTTGAAAAGGCAGCTGCTGTAAGAACTCTCTCAGTCCCACCCACCTCACAGGGTGTCTGTTGTAGGGGAAGGAGATAAAGGAGATTGTGACCGCTCTGAGACCCAGTCCTTGAAAGGGCAGCTGCTGTGAGAGCCCTCTCAGCCCCACCCACCTCACAGGGTGTCTGTTGTGGGGGAGGAAGGAAAAGGAGATTGTGACCGCTCTGAGTCTCTGTCCTTGAAAGGGCAGCTGCTGTGAGAGCTCTCTCGGCCCCACCCACCGCACAGGGTGTCTGTTGTGGGGGAGGAAGGAAAAGGAGATTGTGACCGCTCTGAGTCTCTGTCCTTGAAAGGGCAGCTGCTGTGAGAGCTCTCTCGGCCCCACCCACCGCACAGGATGTTTGTTGTGGGGGAGGAAGGGAAAGGTGAAGATTAAATTGATAAAACGCATAAAGTGCTCTTGAGAGGGCAACAGGAGGAGTAGTAAAAAGTATCTCAGTGAATGGAGGTGCAGACAACACAGGAGGGGGTGCATAGGAGACTAACCTACAGGAGCAGGGATCCTCCCCCAGACTTCACAAAGCTTGGAGGAAGTTGCTCAGGGCCCCGTGGGTGAGAAGAAGCAAGCTTCTGCCCTCCAATCTAGGAGAAGGATTGTGCTGGTAATTCGGAATTCCCTACTGAGAGGGAGAGAGTAAAGCAAATTTTGACAAACTTACGCTGGGTAGTATTCCATGGTCAGAAATACTTGCGGAGAAGAAAGTTCAGGAGAGGTGGGACATACTTAACAGTTAGATATTGAAGGCACAGTCACAAACAATTCCTTTAAGGAGGAAAAATTGGAGGAGCCTTAAGAAGCCAAGGTGCTTCCATAAACAGCTTTCTGTTTATGGAGCCACCTTGGGAAATATTCTTTAGAAATGTCCAGTTGCTAAATCTTGCTCAGATTCTGAGTGTTCTGTTTGCAGCAACTCTTATCTGTTTGAAGAGTAGAAAGCCAATAAATTGCTGGCTATTTTGTATATTTTTTTTTATGTATAAATTTTTATTGAATTAATCCACCTTATAAAGACAAAAACATATAGACATACAATACACATTGGTATACACATACATATATCTCACAATCGTCTCAACACTTTCAATCCCCCTCCACCTCCCAGACATCCTCCCAAACACACCGGGAGTGACCAGAGAGTAATATTTTACTTTCCTCTTATTCCAACAATATACCTTTACTTTTTACCCAACTATATATCGGTTCCCAACTCTCTTTACATTTTTGTATGTTTCCATCACGCAACCTTGTGGTCATTAAATCAAGTTCCGCAGCTTCTGTAAGTTGAACAATAAATTCTTCCCTGGAAGGTATTTTTGATAGCTTCCAGTATTTTGCATATAATATTCTTGCAACTGTTACAATATACATTAACACCTTAGTTGTTTCAGGTGGGAGATTTTCCCTGCAAACATTTAAGAGATAAAGCTCTGGGGAGTGTCTAAGTCTAATTTTCAAAATCTTCTGGGTCCAAATGCTAATTAAAGACCAATACTTTTTGGCATGTTCACATTTCCACCATATGTGGAAAATTGACCCTTTAGCCTTTCTACATTTCCAACACTTGTCAGAGTAACTGGGATACGCTTTAGCTAGTCGTTCCGGCGTCAAATACCAGCGATAGATCATCTTATAAAGATTTTCTTTATACAAAGCTGGTTTGATCAATTTTATGTTCCGTCTCCATATTTTCTCCCAGTCCTCTAAAGATATGCTGTAACCGAAGTCTCTCAACCATTTAACCCAAGATTCTTTCACCACCTCTCCTTGCATTTTTTCCCTGAGCAACCACTCGTAAATTTTAGAGATTAATTTCTGATCTGTTTGAATAATTTGGTCCAGGTCATTTAATTTTCTAGAAAAGCCTATTTCTTTATCTTTTTGATATCTTGATTTTATTTGACACTTCAGCCACCAATCCAAATTGTCCATTTCTTCTGCTCTGAGGTTATTTTGTCCATCTAATAGATTTTGGTAGCATAAATTGTTCCAAGTGTAGAGATTCGGGTGGGTAGAAGCCTCTACCGGTGATAGCCATGATGGGGTATAAGAATAGAACTTTCTAATTTCTAACCATACTCTATAAAGGGATCTTCTGATCTCATGTCTCCAGAAGGAGCTATTTTGTGAGGGACTTTGGTACCAAAGGTAGCCGTGCCATCCTTTCTCCAGACCTGCCCCTTCTAATGCTAGTATTCTTTTATTTTTCAAAGTGAACCAATCTACTAACCAGACTATTCGACTAGCCATATGATAGAGGTTCCATTCTGGCAAAGTAAGTCCGCCTCTAAGTTTGCTATCTTGGAGTACCTTAAGTCTAATTCTAGGTTTTTTGTTCTGCCAAATAAACTGTAAAATTATTTTGTTGACCCGCTGAAAAAATGACTTTGGGAGCCAAATGGGAATCATTTGAAAGAGGAATAATATTCTTGGCAGCACATTCATTTTAATAGTGGCTATCCTGCCCAGGAGTGAGATTTGTAAGTCTTTCCATCTGTATAAATCTTGCTGTATCTCTTTCACTAGTTTCTCATAATTATTTCGGTATAAATCTTTCAAATCTTTGGTCATTTGGATTCCTAAATATCTTACTTTTTCCCCTTGTAAAAATTCCGACTTTGTTTCAAATTGGCTAATTTGTTCATTATTCATATTTTTAGTAAAAAATTTTGTCTTCTGAGCATTAATCTTAAGTCCCGCTACTTGCCCATATTGTTTAAACGTTTCTTTCAAATATGCAATAGAAGTATTGGGATCTTCCAGCACACATAGCATATCATCTGCGAATGCTTGAATCTTCAACTCCTCTCCCTTGATTTTTATGCCTCTTATTCTGTCTTCGTCTCTTATTCTTTGCAATAATGGCTCTAAAGTTAAAGCAAACAAAAGAGGCGATAACGGGCACCCTTGTCTTGTTCCTTGTGCCATTTCAATCATATCCGACTTAATGTTGTTGAAATTGATTCTTGCCTTTTGTTTAGTATAGATGGTTTCCACTAAATTGCAAAAATTTTCTCCGCAGCCCACAGCCTTTAATGAATTCATGATAAATTTCCAGTTCACATTGTCGAAGGCTTTCTCTGCGTCGACAAAGATAAACGCTACCTGCTTCTCTGGATGTTCTTTATAAAATTCAATAGCGTTTAGTAAAAATCTTAGATTTTGCCTCATTTGTCTACCTGGTATAAAACCTGTTTGGTCTTCATGGACAATAGTTCCTATAACCTTCTTAAGTCTATTAGCCAACACACTGGCAAAGATCTTATAATCGGCATTCAACAAAGAGATAGGTCTGTAATTTCTCACTTCTGCTGGATCTGTATCTTCTTTATGTATCAACGAGATCAACGCCTCCTTCCAAGATGCTGGTATTCTGTGATTCTTTTGTATATCCTCAATTACGTTTTTGTACGAAATAAGAAGTTCTTCTCCACACGCTTTGTAGAATTCACTTGGTAGTCCATCTGGACCTGGTGCTTTATTTGGTTTCTGCTGGTTTATCGCCTCCACGATCTCATGCATAGTAATTGGTTTTTCTAATTTTTCTTTTTGTTCTTTGGATAGCTGTTTCATCTTAGTCTTGATCAGATAATCATCTTGCCTCTGGTTATCTATATTTTGACCTTTATATAATTTTTGATAAAAATTTTGAATTATTGTTTTCATCTCGTCGGTTTGCGTTATCTCCTTTCCTTCTTCATCTCTAAGTAGCTTTATGATTTTCTTATTTCTTTCCTTCTTTAATTTATATGCCAGCCATCTACTGGTTTTATTTGCGTTTTCAAAGTGGGTTTGTTTCATCCATTTCAACTGTTTTTCCACTTCTTCCATTAATAATAAATTAATCTGATGTTGAATAGCGGCAATCTTTAATCTTATCTCTTCTGTGTTTCTTTTCTTTTGCTGTTTTTCTTGATCTCCTAATTTGAGGGTCAGTTCTTTATACGATTTCAGTCGCTCCTTTTTTCTTTCCGCAGTATATCTTATTGCAATACCCCGGAAAAAGGCTTTGAAGGCGTCCCATATAATGTCCATGCTAGTGTCCTTGGTTAGATTATTTTGAAAGAATTCTTTAATTTCCTTCTTGGCTATTTCCAAAAATTTGTTCTCTTTCAAGATCTGTAAATTGAGGGTCCAACGAAAGCTTTTTGCTGTTTCTAACAGTTTAATCTGGATCGGGTTGTGATCAGCATAGGTTCTGGGTAAAATTTCTGCCTGTTGAAGACGTAACACTAAGTCCGCCGACAGCCAACACATATCTATCCTCGACCAGGACTTATGCACAGATGAGTAAAACGTGTAGTCGTTGGTTGTTGGATTCTTGGTTCTCCACGCGTCTATTAGGTTTAGTTCATCCGCTAATTTTAAAAAAGCTCTTGGCAAGGTATTCCGCAGCTTTCTTTTCTTTTGTTCTTCAAATTTTTTGTCCTTTTCTGTATCAAAAACCGCATTGTAGTCACCTATAATGCAACAATTCTTCGGATTAAGTTCTATCAATTTTCTGTGTAAAGCCTGGTAAAATTTTTCCAAGTTCTCATTAGGAGCATAAATATTGACTAATATCACTTTGTTACCATTAAGCTCTATCTCTATTATCACCACTCTTCCTTTTTTATCCGTATAAAGGCAGTTGGAGTGAATGGATCTGGATACATAAATAGCTACCCCTCTCTTTTTCTTCTTTAAATCAGATGAATGGTAAAGAACCCCTAGTTTTTCATTTTTCAGATATTTTATGTCCTTTTCTTGAATATGTGTCTCCTGTAAACAGATTATTGAGGAGGAAGACTTTCTCAGCTGCTGAAAAGTTCTTCTCCTTTTTCCTGGGTCATTTAAACCATTAACGTTAACCGATATTATTTGCAGACCAGGCTTAGCACTCATTTTATCCGATCTATACTATCCGGTATTAATTTCTGGGTTTTTTTAGTTTTAATCTTTGCCTTGATTCTTTCTCTCTGCGACCTCTGCGGAGCTCTTTCTTCTGAGTTACTCTGACTGTCTTCTTCTTCTTGTTCGTCCTCCGTTTCCGACTCTCGAGTGCTTCTCTCAATATGTTGTTCCCAGAATTCTTCTACTTTCTCCATCGAGTTTATATTATATCTTCTGGATTGATATGTAAAAAGTAATCCTTCTGGAACTAACCATCTGAATTGTATCGAGTGACTGATCAACCATGATGACAATTTCCGATATTTCACTCTTCGTTGTCGAACTTCCCAGGGCACTTCTTTCAAAACCTTAATTTTAGCGTCTTTCCACTTCAATTCCTGTTCTTTAGCTTTTCTTTGAATTTTCTCACATGTTGTCAAATGAACAAATTTGACTTGAACTTCTCTTGCCAGGTTGTGCTGTCGTGTATAGTTTGATGAGACCCTCTTAGCCCATTCAATTTCTCTACTTCCTCCCTCCAAACATTCTACATCTTCAGAAGACAACATTTCTATTACTTTCTCCATTATATTTTCATTCTTTTCTTCTGGTATATTTTGAAAGCGTAATATATAAGCTGCTTTCTCCATTTCTAGCCTTATTACCCTTTCCTCTAATTGGGCCAAGCTTGCTGCATTGTCACGAGTTCTGTTGGACATCTCTTTTTCCTTTTCCTCTATCTTGTCCACTTTGGCGGTCAAGCTGTGGATCTGTTGAGTGTTCCCCAATAATTGTTTCTGAAATGGCTATTTTGTATATTACTGGATTGCATTATTCTGTATCTTTGAATTACTGAATTTGTCTGCTTATGACCTGTGAGCATGAAGTATAGAATAAAGGAAACGGCAGAGAGAGGGAGAGAGTTAGGAAGGCTAAACCTCAGTATGAGCTTCGACGGGCAAGAGATGCTAAAAACAACAAAAAGGGTTCTTCTCTTATGTTCAAAATAAGAAAAAGAGCAAGGGCATGGTAGGCCAATTGTAGGGACAGGAAAGTGAAATTGTAACAAGTGATGGAGAAAAGGCAGAATTGCTCAATTCTTACTTTTCCTCAGTCCTCTCTTCTGAGGGAAACGGTGCTCAACATGGCATGAACAGAACATATAAGGAGGGTATGGAGTTTCAACCTAGGCTCAGCATAGGGGTAGTACCTGAACACCTTGTTTATTTAAATTAAACAAAGTCCTCAGACCCAGATGAACTGCATCCAAGGGTGCTAAAAGAACTTGATGAAATTTCCAAGCCTCTGGCCATCATTTTTTAGAATTCTTGGAGAACAGGTGAAGTGCCAGAATATTGGAGGTGGGCAAATGTTGTCCCCATCTCCAAGAAGGGGAAAAAGAGGATTCAGGTGACTGCTGTTCCCAATAAGGTAAGTAGAACCTTCAGGAGAGCCGCATAAAAAAGCAGGATTTAAAAGGGGACTGTATATTTTAAAAAAGCTATCCATGAAGGTAGAATGCCAGCAGGGGGGTGGGGGCTTTCCAGTGTTTTGCACTGAGTGTCACATGTATGACTGTCTGCCCACAGGACAGAAGTCTTGGGTGTGTGCTCGATGCAAGGAGCTCCTGGTCCTCAGGGAACAAGTTCGTACCCTTGAGGCCGAGGTGACTGACCTGGAGAAGTAGAGACAATCAGTTAAGCACTCGGGGAAGACTCTTGGGGATGTATTAGATGAGCCTCATGCTGAACGTGGCAGCCCCGTTGCTGCCAGGGAGCATGAGGGTCAAGAGGGAACAGGGCACTGGGCTGAGGATAAGGGGAATGCGCCCTCAGAAGGGACCTCTTCTTCAGTTGGTGAGCGGGTATCCTTTTGCGCCAAGGAACGATCCTTGGGCAGGGAGAGGTGGGGGGGTCTTGGTAGTTGGTGATTTGATCCTTAGGCAAGGGTGGCAAAACCGCATACTGACCGTATGGTGACTTGCCTGCCTGGTGCAAAGGTAGCGGACATTACGCGTGTTGTAGATAGGCTGATAGACAGTGCTGGGGAGGATCCAGTGGTCGTGGTGCATGTTGGCACCAACGATGTGGGGAAATGCAGTCGCGAGGTCCTGGAGGAAAAATTTAGGCTGCTAGGGAGGAGACTTAAGGCCAGGACCTCCAAGGTAGCTTTCTCAGAAGTGCTACCTGTTCCACGTGCAGGGCTGGAGAGACAGACAGAAATTAGAAGTTTCACTGTGTGGATGAGACAATGGTGTAGGGAGGAAGGGTTTAAGTTTGTTAGGCACTGGGATGGTTTCTGGAATGAGCGGGAGCTGTACAAAAGAGACGGTCTCCACTTGTCCCCAGATGGAACCAGGCTGCTGGCGCTTAAAATCAAAAAGGTGGCAGAGCAGTTTTTAAACTAAATCTTGAGAGAAAGCCTCTCTCTCTCTGCCTATCTGCCTGCCTGCCTGCCTCTCTGTCTCTCGCTTGGGGCTCTTTAGCTTGGAGAGACGTCGACTGCGGGGTGACATGATAGAGGTTTACAAGATTATGCATGGGATGGAGAAAGTAGAGAAAGAAGTACTTTTCTCCCTTTCTCACAATACAAGAACTCGTGGGCATTCTATGAAATTGCTGAGCAGTCGGGTTAGAACGGATAAAAGGAAGTACTTCTTCACCCAAAGGGTGATTAACATGTGGAATTCACTGCCACAGGAGGTGGTGGCGGTACAAGCATAGCCAGCTTCAAGAGGGGATTGGATAAAAATATGGAGCAGAGATCCATAAGTGGCTATTAGCCACAGTATATGATTGGAACTGTCTGGGGCAGTGATGCTCTGTATTCTTGGTGCTTGGGGGGGGGGGGGGTGCAAAGTGGAAGGGCTTCTAGACCCACTTGTGAATCTTCTGATGGCACTTGGGGGTTTTTTTTGGCCACTGTGTATCACAGAGTGTTGGACTGGATGGGCCATTGGCTTCTCTTATGTTCTTATGTACTGAACTGTCGGCTTGACATCTATACATGGAAAAGTTTTAGAACAAATTGTCAAAGAGTCTGTCCTTGAGCATGTATGTATGTATGTATGTATGATGTTAGATTTATATCCCGCTCATTCTACAAAAGACTCAGGGCAGCTAACAACATAAAAATAAACAGAGACAATAATAGTAAACAGTATTAAAACAATAAAACAGTCAAATTCAGAAAGGATGCCTGTGATTACTAAGAGCCAGCATGGGTTTCTCAAGAACAAGTAATGTCAGACTGACCTTATCTCTATTTTCAAGAGTTACTACCTTGCTGGATCAGGGGAATGCTGTGAACATAGTTTATTTTTATTTCAGTAAGGCTTTTGATAAGGTTCCACATACTATCCTTGTTGACAAGTTGGTAAAATGGATCCTGTTACTGTTAGGTGGAACTATTAACTGGTTGACAGATCGCACCCAAAGAGTGCTTGTGAATGGTTCCTCATCCTCTTGGAGAGGAGTGACAAGTGGAGTGCCTCAAGGATCTGTCCTGGGACCTGTTTTGTTCAATTTATTTATAAATGATTTGGATGAAGGAACAGAGGGAATGTTTATTAAATTTGCAGATGATACTAAATTGGGAGTGGTAGTAAATGCAGTAGAAGACAGAGACAGGATACGGGATGATCCTGAGAGACTGAAAAACTGGGCTAAAGCAAACAAAGTGAATTTTTATGAGGCTCCCTCTAAGCTCTGGAGTCTTGTGAGCAAAATTCTACTTTGTGAGTTACTGCATAAATTGGTTTGCTCTGAGGCAATCCTTCCTGAGTTAAGATAAAAGTGTGAGCTGGAGACTAAAAAATTGTGAGCTCACGCTAACTCATCTTAGAGGGAACAAATGTAAAGTTCTGCTTTTAGGTAGGAAAAATCCAATGCATAATCGGGGAGACTTGCCTTCGCAGTAGTATGTGCGAAAAGGATCTAGGGGTCTTAGTGGACCATACACTGAACATGAGTCAGCAGTGTGATGTGCTGGCTAAAAAGGCCAATGCTATTTTAGGCTGTATCAACAGAAGTATAGTGTCCAGATCACGTGAAAGTGATAGTTTGACTTTGCTCTGCTCTGCTCTGGTTAGACCTCACCTGGAGTATTGTGTTCAGTTTTGGGCTCCACAATTTAAGAAGGATATAGATAGGCTGGTACGGGTCTAGAGGACCCTCAACGACCCTTCGTTGCCCTCAACAAAGATGGTGAGGGGTCTGAAGACCACATCCTATGAGGAAAAGTTGAGGGAGCTGGGTATGTTTTGCCTGGAGAGGAGGCGGCTGACAGGTGATAGGATCACCACCTTCAAGTACCTGAAGGGCTGTCATGTAGAGGATGGTGCAGAATTGTTTTCTGTGGCCCCAGAAGGTTGGATCAGAACCAATGGGTTGAAATTAAATCAAAAGAGTTTTTGGCTAAAGCTTAGGAAGACCTTCATGACAGAGCAGTTCCTCAGTGGAACAGGCTTCCTCGGGAGGTGGTGGGCTCTCCTCCTTTGGAGGTTTTTAAGCAGAGCTTAGATGGCCATCTGATAGCAATGCTGATTCTGTCTGTGAAGTTAGGCAGATCATGACAAGGAGGGCAGCGGGGAGTGCTTTGTGAATTTGTGCAGGGGGTTGGACTAGATGACCCTGGAGGTTCTTTCCAGCTCTATGATTCTATAACAGTCATGGGGAAATGCTGGGCACAGAATTGGCTTTGTAGGATCAACTTCTACAGAAACAATTTCAAGCTTGGGAAGCTGAGGATGGCTGATAGGGATGTGACAACAACCCACCTAAAGGTATTTTGCTTTACAGGCTGGTGTGACATGCATATAAGGGTTTTGCTCGTGTGGAAGCCTTTAGGAAGAAAGAGAGACAATTGAGTGGGTTCTGGGCTTCACAGAGTGGCTGTTCCCCTTGAGCAAACAGAGACGAATGTTCAGCTGTACCATCCAAATATTTCAACACCACTTCAGTAAGCAAATAGTTTTTACTGTAACCAAATCATCTCATGATCTGCCTAAATTCACAGACTCAGCACTGCTGTAACCAAGCAGACGTTAAGTCTTGTACCAGTTCTTCCATCCGGCAATTCTTCCGATACCTACAGTCCCATGCTGACCCCGCTGATAGCACATGCTACTGTCATTTTTTTTTTATAAAAGTTTTTCAGAACTTCCCACTTTTTGAAAACCATTTAACAACATCCCTTGTTAAAGCAGGTGTTCTGTGAAAACCACTTGTGTTCTACGTATTTGAGGATAGTCGTACCTTGAGACAGCTGGTTTGCATGGAATAAAGCTAAATGAACAACAATGTGAACTAGCGGGACGCCCTTTCCCCACAAGCATGCGTGTATGAACAAGGAGAGCTTCAAACAAAGGGAGATAAGCAACTGAAACTACTCTAATTGTTTGTTTCAGAAAGTAAATGGGGCATCCTTGGAATACGGAGCTGTTCCTGGAGCCTCACCCTGCTGGGCAGTTCGTGGCCTTTGGGTCCCTGCCCCACAACCTTTTCCTGCCCCCAGAGACCTGCATATTTAGAGCAGCAGTCAATGGGTCTGACAAATGATGGATCTAGTTCCTCAAAAGTTATACCGCAATTAATTTCATACTTTTCAATTGTTATGGACTGCAGAATCTTTATGAATGGTTACAAAAAGCATTTAAAATAAAACAATCAAAACTTCTAGGTTTGAATAAGAGAATCGATGAGGTATTAAGAAAGTGTATTACAGCACCATCTGGTGGAATCTGCAAATATTACTAAAGCTCTTTACTAGCGCAAGAGAGACTCTTTGGGACAGGAAAAGGCTTCAGTGTATCTGTCGATGGACAATATGAGGTGCCTGAGGCATTTGTGGGCAATCCTGAATTTTTTAGGGTCTCTTCACATATTAATATTGCCCTGCATTGATACAACCACACTCTAGGAAAACGGAGGCTGAAGAAAACATGTTGCGGCCTCCTGTTCCCGCTCGCCTTGCTTTCCCTTTCTGTATTTCTGCCACTGAATTCGGCTTCTGCAGCACAGATGAAAGAGACTCATCCAACTCTTGTCTGCTGCTTCTGCAGCTGTTGCCAGTGGGCCCAACTGCTTTGCACTGAGACTTCCCAGGGGAAAACACAGCCCTGGAGGGCTAATTTCAATTGGGAAAAACACACTGGTTGGAGGGGGGAGTGGAAGAGCTCCGTGTCTCTGCTCAGTCTTTGTCTGAACTGATGATGCCCCCTCCCCCCCCCCAGTGGGTGCTCTTTAAGGTTTAAAAAAAACCTCGTGAGAAGAACGATGGGGGTGGACTGGAAGGTTGGTGCGGTTGGGCAGTCACATTTTGTGATGGAGATTTTCAATCGCCCAGATTTGGCCTCACCATATGCTTCTTTTGCGGCTGATCTTTCAGATGGTGGGAGCTCTGGAGAGGAAAGGTTGAAGGAGCTGGGGATGTTTAGCCTGGAGAGGAGGCGGCTGAGAGGGGATAGGATCACCACCTTCAAGGACTTGAAGGGCTGCCATAGAGGTTGGTGTGGAGTTGTTTTCTGCTGACCAAAAGGGTGAACCAGAATCAGCGGGTTGAAATTAAATCAAGAGTTTCCGGCTCAACGTTAGAAGAATTGCAGATGAAGAATTGCAGATTTATACCCTGCTTTTCTCTCATGAGTCAACAGATTTATACCCTGCTTTTCTCTCATGAGACAACAGCTGGCTAAAAAGGCAAATGCAATTTTGGGCTGTATCAACAGAAGTCTAGTGTCCAGATCACGTGAAGTGATGGTATCGCTTTACTCTGCTGTGGTAAGACCTCCCCTGGAGTCTTGTGTTCAGTTCTGGGCACCACATTTTAAGAAGGATATAGACAAGCTGGAAGGGGTCCAGAGGAGGGCAACGAAGATGGTGAGGGGTCTGAAGACCAAGTCCTATGAGGAAAGATTGAAGGAGCTAGGGATGTTTAGCCTGGAGAGGAGGCGGCTGAGAGGTGATAGGATCACCATCTTCAAGTACTTGAAGGGCTGTCATATAGAGGAGGGTGTGGAATTATTTTCTGTGGCCCCAGAAGGTAGGACCAGAACTAATGGGTTGAAATTAAATCAAAAGAATTTCTGTCTCAACATCAGGAACTTCCTGATCGCTGGAGTGGTTCCTCAGTGGAACAGGCTTCCTCGAGAGGTGGTGGGTTCTCCTTCCTTGGAGGTTTTTAAACAGAGGCAAGATGTCCATCTGACAGCAATGAAGATCCTGTGAATTTAGGGAGAGGTATTTGTGAGTTTCCTGCATTGTGCAGGGGGTTGGACTAGATGACCCTGGAGGTCCCTTCCAACTCTATGATTCTATGACTCAGAGCAGCTCACAATCTCCTAAGTCTTCTCCCTCCACAACAGACACCCTGTGAGGTGGGAAGGGCTGAGAGGGCTCTCACAGCAGCTGCCCTTTCAAGGACAACCTCTGCCAGAGCTATGGCTAATCCAAGGCCATTCCAGCAGGTGCAAGTGGAGGAGTGGGGAATCAAACCTGGTTCTCCCAGGTAAGAGTTCACACAATTAACCACTACACCAAACTGGCTCTCACACCAAACTGGGGGACATTTCCCTGAGCATGTAAGAAGGGGCCATGAGAACTTCATGACTGTTAGAGTGGTTTCTTAATGGAACAGGCTTCCTCCTTGGGAGATGGTGGGCTCTCCTTCCTTGGAGGTTTCTAAGAGAGACTAGGTGGCCATCTGACAGCAATGCTGATCCTGTGAACTTAGGCAGATCAAGAGGAGGAGGGCAGGAAGGGTTGCATCAGTGCTTAGTTCTCATGGCCCCTTCTTACATGCTCAGGGAAATGCTCCCCACTTTGGGGTCAGGCAGCAATTTTTCTCCAGGTCAGTTTTGCCAGGCGATCTCCTGTGGTGATGAGGGCCCAGGGGTTCCAGAGGTGCCCTTCCCTCCCTCCCGGTTACTGCCAGGGAGCACAAGGGTTGAGAGGCAACAGGGCACCGTGCTGAGGATAAGGGGAATGTGCCCTCAAAAGGGACCTCTTCTTCAGTTTCGCACCAAGGAATCATCCCTGTACAGGGAGGGAGGGGGGCTCATAGTAGTTGGTGATTTGATCCTTAAGGAAGTAGACAGGTGGGTGGCAAACCTGCGTACTGACTGTATGGTGCCTTGCCTGCCTGGTCCGAAGGTAGCAGACATTATGCATATTCTAGATAGGCTGATAGACAGTGCTGGGGAGGAGTTAGTGGTCAAGGTGCATGTTGGCACCAACAATGTGGGGAAATGCAGTGGTGAGATCCTGGAGGAAACATTTAGGCTGCTAGGCAGGAGACCCAAGGCCAGGACCTCCAAGGTAGCCTTCTCAGAAGTGCTACCTGTTCCACGTGCTGGGCCAGAGACACAGGCACAAATTAGGAGTCTCAATGCATGGGTGAAACAATGGTGCGGGGAGGAAGGGTTCAAGTTTGCTAGGTACTGGGATGCTTTTTGGAACAAGCGAGAACTGTACGAAAGAGACAGTCTCCACTTGTCCCCAGAAGGAAGCAGGCTGCTGGCGCTTAAAATCAAAAAGGTGGCAGGGCAGTTTTTAAACTCAATTTTGGGGAAAAGCTGACAGGAGCCTCTGGTTCGGGAGGACTCATCTCAAAGAGATGAAGGGTTAGCTGTTACTTTTCTACCGGGTAATGGATCAGAGTTGTCCACTGAGATAGTGACAAACAGTATGGACTGCCTGGCGAAGTCTCGAGGTAGCAGGAGGAAGGTTGGCCTAACGTGTCTGGAAAATTATAGAAGTTTATATGCAAATGCTAGAAGTGTCTAAGGTAAAATCGAGGAGTTGGAATACTTAGCGTTGCGGGAAAATATAGAAATTGCAGGTATTTCAGAAACTTGGTAGACTGAGGAGAATCAGTGGGACACGGTGATTCCTGAATATATATTTTATTAGAAGGATAGGGAAGGAAGGGTTGGAGGTGGGGTTGCTCTGTATGTCAAAAAGGATATGCAGACCAGTAAGATTAAGAAGGCAAGAGAATTAGATTCGCTTCTAGAAATGCTTTGGATTGAAATAGTGAGCTCAAAAGGAAGCTTAACTCTGGGAGTTTGTTATTGCCCACCTGGTCAAAAGATAAAGGATGATTATAAAATGATGAAAGAACGATACTAGCAATATGTAAAAACTGTGTCATAATAGGTGATTTTAACTACCCACACATTGATTAGGTCAATATGTGTTCAGGTCAGGAGAAAGAGATTGAGTTTCTAGACACTGACTGTGCTATGGAGCAGATGGTCACAGAATCTACAAGGGGAGAGGAGATCCTGGACTTTGTCCTAAATAATGCCCAAGGCCTGGTGGGAGATGTAAAAGTGATTACACAGCTTGGGAGCAGTGACCATAATGTTGTTGATGATACAGGAATTATAGTTTCCCCGGTACCCAATAACCCAAACAGTCACAGACAAACAATGCAGATAAACTTTATTTCACTTGACTCCAGACAGACAGAAGACGTAAAGACATTCAGAAGGCATAACGTAAGTCATCAGCAGTTGAATTATGCATAGTAATAATTTACACACACTCCCACAGCTACGCATACCCTCCTTATGATCTAATACCTGTTAAAGAGAGACTTATTTCATACCCCGGAATCTAAAGTCGAGTAGTAAGCTATTGTTTGAGGCCCCAAACAGAAGATGTTTTAAATCAGCGAAGGCTGTTCCCTCTCTTAGGCTGTTCAGCAGAAGAAACTGTCTCTGCAGAGCAGTCCAAGATTCTAAGTCCCAATTAGTGTGGCATAATCTCACACAGAGGCAGTCTAGCTACACTCTGGTCCAGATCAGCAGCGTGAGCCAAAAAATCCACAGCTTAAGGAGGCTTTTATGACCTCATACACACAGCTACTTGTGTCATTCAGCAGTAAATAATTTTGCAGCCAAATAAACGATAAACAATAATGGCTGTGAACGCCTCAGGCAACCATTTCCCAACTCCTAGTTGCTGGGTTTATGCCAATGGCTTCCCCCTTCATCTCGTTTCTTGTCATAGTAGTTGACCTAATACCTAATAACCTACTTGTAAGCCTTTAGAGAGGGTAGTGCTATGGTTCGGAAAGACTGAGACCTCCGGTGGCCAAATGCTATAACTGCATCTACAATAATTATAATGGCCAAATCAAAAAGAAATATGGAAACTTAAGGTGTTAGTAGATGTTTGAGAAACTTGGTGCCCATTTCATAAGAGACCCAACCTAAAATTCTGCGACAGTTGATTTCACCATTTGTATAAGTAGGGAATTGCCCCAAAAGACCAACACAACCAGAGAGATGGCTTCTGCACTATGACTGCACTTTAGTCAATATTCGCCATCAGACTGTCTTTCATTGCAAACCTTGTAAGAATTTAAATTTATGTCTAAGTAGAATTGTATTGGAATTGAGACCATTCGGCTGCTAAATTAATTATTATTTATATTGGTAGTTAATTAATTGGGTAAAAAAATGGGTGTAAATTGATTGATTTTTAAAAATTAATCGGCTATTTGGTTTAAGTGGTTGCATTATTGGCTAATTAATCGGGTTGTATTAACTAGGGGAGGGATGGGATTTTTGGAATTAAATGGCTATTTTGGTTTTGGCTAATTAATTGGGTAGTATAATCTAAGGGAGGGGTGGGACTTTTAGAATTAATTAACTGTTAGGATAGATTAGTTTGGTAGTGGGATCAATTTGGGTTACTTGTAGGTTTAGACTTGGGAGGGCAACTATCCAGTTTGGCAATAATAGACAGCGAAGCACTACAGAGCAATAGAGGGCTGTAAGCTGTACATTGTACAAATCGGTCTGAAGCTGTTGTGGAGACTGCCAATAGGGGACGACCGACCAGAGGATCCCAGTAGTCCGGGGGAGGGGAAGGTATGACGGTGAGAACAGGCATAGATTTAGGGGAAGGCGGCTGAGACATGAAGAAGTTCAGTCTCCTTCCAGCCTGTATCCCATCCCAACGGCAGCAGGTAGTGGGGCCAGGTTGAATTACTCACCTTCGGGACTTCCTGCTTGAGCAGGACATGGACCTGGCCTGCATACTGAGACTTGGGTGCGAGACAGGAAGACAGTAGCTCTCTCCCAAGAAGGTCCCCCAGAGTACTCAGTCTTTCACCACTCATGGACTAGCGGGTGGGAGGGAGGGGTGGCCCTATTCATACAGGAGGCTTACTCCTTCCGGGCCCTCCCATCTCCAGAGATTGACGGCACTGAACGTGCTGGTCTGGCGTGGGGTGTTGGGAAAGGTTTGGCTATCTGGCTGGTGTACCGTCCGCCTAACGCACCAGCCAGCGCCTTATCGTTCCTGATGGAAGCTGTAACAGGCTGAGCATTGGAACACCCAAGGCTTTTGATCCTGTGATTTCAGTGTCCATCCCAATAACACAAGCTCCATTCAGGTGGCGGATCTAGTGTCATCCATGGTGACACTGAGAGTCTCCAAACATGTAACAACTCCCACTCATCAGGCTGGGCACATGCTAGATCTGATCTTTGCAGTGAGAGTTTTAGTGGACTGGATCACTGTGGAAGCAGTGCCATGATTGGACCACTATGTCTTGAAGGCCCGTATGGATGTTCCATCTCAAACCTGTTTAGGCGGTGAGCATATTTTAGCTTGCCTGCAGCGTCAAATGGACCCAGTGTGGTTCCAGATGGCTCTACAGGATCCCTGGCCTCCTGGCGACTCACTAGATGATTTAGTGGAGTTCTGGCATGACCGGCTCTCTATGGCCATTGAGAAGATAACCCCCCGGCATCGTCTGTGCCCTCGTTCTAAGCTGGCACCATGGTATAACCCGGAATTGCGGCTGATGAAAAGAAGGCTCAGACGGCTAGAGAGGCAGCAGCAGCAGCGTACTTGGGACAAAGAGACTAGGACATCCCATAGAGAATTTATGAAATCCTATGAGACGGCAATCAAAGCTGCAAAGAAAACTGACTTTGCAGCTAAGATTGCGTCTGCAAATTCGCGCCTGGCACAATTGTTTAGTTTGATTTGGTCTCTTTCAACCCTGCCACAAGGCAGACCAAATGTTAGGGAACTGGACATTGGCTGTGAAGCTTTTGCAACTTTCTTCGCGGAGAAGAAGAAGAAGAATTACAGATTTATACCTCGCCCTTCTCTCTGAATCAGAGACTCAGAGCAGCTTACAACCTCCTTTACCTTCCTCCCCAACAACAGACACCCTGTGAGGTGGGTGTGGCTGAGAGAACTCTCACAGCAGATGCCCTTTCGAGGACAACTCCTGCCAGAGCTATGGCTGACCCAAGGCCATTCCAGCAGGTGCAAGTGGAGGAGTGGGCAATCAAACACGGTTCTCCCAGATAAGAGTCCGCGCACTTAACCACTACACTAAACTGGCTCTCGTTGCTCCGTCACAACCTCCCTGACACATTTGAAAGAGTATGTGAACTCGAGACTCTGTGCCTATCTTCCAGTTCAGTTTTGGATCGTTTTACAACACTCAGCCTAGAGGAAGTTGACAGAATCCTCTCCACTGTACACTCAACAACGTGTGATATGGACTCTTGCCCATCCTGGCTGATTAAAGCTTGCCGGATGGAGTTATGACAGCCTTTATGGAGTTATGCCGGATGGAGTTATGACAGCCGCCCTGAGACACTTCGGTGCGAAGGGCGGGGTATAAATCCCAATATAAATATTTATGGAATATCATAAATAGATCACTCTCTGAAGGGCTTTTCCCACTGCCTCTTTAAGGTCTGCCGTCTCTTGAAAAAAACCAGCACTGGACCTAGTGGCAAACTACTGAATGGTGCCAAACTTACTCTTTTTTGGGAAAGATCATTGAGAGGGCAGTAGCGCTACAGTTGCAGAGCTTTCTGGAGGATGCTTCCATCCTAGATCCCCATCAGTCTGGCTTCTGTGAAATCATCCTTGGACCCAAAGAAGATCTGAAACAGTATACTGGATCGACCCACCATAGTCCATACTTACCATATATTTGGGATTTGTACATTGTATATTTGTAAACAAATGACTGGCTATTACTAAGTTTTTTCTTGTTGTGTCTAGAACACTGGATTTTTTATTTATATTTTAGAACACAGCACTACTTGTCTAAGTGTTTCACTACGCTAGTAACTTATACCAAAATTTAAAAATGTCCCAGACATTGTCTCACGCTTAAACCATTTAATAGATATAAATACATATATGGGAAGCTTAATTACCCAAATTTCTTATGGAAAATGAAATACAAAAAAAAAAAAAAATCAGCTATGACATTAAAAACGGAAGCATTTGCACGATGGAAATACTGACAGGGTCTCTCTAGAGAAGAGGTGCCTACAAAAATACACACCAGTGGGATCCGCTTCAATCATCAGCTTGTTTTGGGGCAGAAGTCACAGTATATGCCTCCACTGAGGTCTTTCACGACTCCCTCTTTTATCAGCTTCTGAAGGAATTTTGTTTCAGTGGTCACATTGTGCATCGTTTGTCCATTCATTGCAGCCATGCAAAGATTATCATAATAATGCAACTGTGTGTTGGGTTGGCTGAGATCATATCCAAAGCCAGCTAAACTCACTTCATCACATAAATGTGTAGCCAGAACAACAGCAGTGACACCAATTGTAGGTACATTCTAAAAGAGGAGCAAAGAAGAAACTCTAATTAGCACAGCTTTAGTTTCATGATCATAGAGATGGTGTCATATGCTTAGTCGCTGCTGGCAAAAAACACTGGGCTCAAATTTTTTAAAGTTCAAGGCGCACCTGAGCTGGCATCTTACCAACAGACATCCAAAACAAGGGAGACAATGCCCAACCAGATCACTATAAAGAGGGGTGGATGGGAAGAGAAAACATGGTGGCACTTATCTGTAACTGCTGTTCATAGAGTGTTCTCCTGCGCAGGCCCATATGGGAACCATGCCATGTTTCTGCCACAGACATTCTAGAAGCTTCAGACAGCACCAGGCATTCCTCGCCTTCCGCTTCCTCCTTCAGTTTAGTGAGGCTGCCACTGGAGAAGTGGCCCTACTGGGGGTTCCAGAGGAGCCCACAGAGCAGATAGAGGGAAGAATGTGCGCCTGCACAGAAGGAAACTCAATGAGCATCAGTTACAGATCAATGCAGCCACATTTTCTGTGCAGTCCCACATGGGACAATAGTGAGCCAAGTTATCTGAAGAAGTGGGCATAAAGCTCTTATCGGAAGAGGCTGTCTGGAGGACTGTCTGGGAATCCATGTCTGTCTGGAGGAGGTGGTCTGGGAATCCATGTCAGTGGTGTACGAGACAATGAAAGAGGGAATGAAGACAGATCAGACGCTGCTGCTCTGCAGATGTCCTGAGGAGGGATTTTGTTGCTCATGGTGGAAGATGAGGCTTGGGCCCTGGTGGGATGCAGTGTGGTCTACAGTGGACACTCTACACATTCTTTATAACATTGATGAATTTGTAGGATGATCCAGCAGGAGACTGTTTGAGCAGAAATGTTACAACCCTTCTTGTGGTCCCCCAATCCTACAAACAGGTTGTTGGCTTTCCTTTTTTTTTTTTAAATACTTTAAATTTTTTATTAATTTTTCAACCAAAACCAACAATCAAATACACACTCAACAACAAATACTTACAATGATATACGTACATTATAGTCATGGCATAAATATCATTCATGTTAAGTAGAGCGCCTCTAAACCCTTTGATTGTTTTCCACTGTTACACATTTCACCCATGTTTATAGTACATTATCATTCAATAAATAACTTATAATTTGTAATATAAAAGAATCTTCAATAATATGAAAAATTAATATACTTTTTTGGAATATATTTTTCAAAATCTTCTTCTAAATTTATATAGTTAAAGAAAGGAAACCATTTCTCAATAAAGTTATTGTTCTTCTGTTGTATGTCTAATACTCTTATTTGTATAGCTAATTTATCTAGAGCTGCTACTTCCCACACTTTGGTCAACCATTGCTGTTTGTTAGGGGACACATCTCGTTTCCAATATTGGGCAATCAAGAGCTTTGCTGCCATCAACAAAAGAGTTGCTAATTCTTTCTTCAACTGAGAAAGTTTTATATTAGGCCAGTAATTTAAAAGAAAGGATTCTGGTGTAAAGGGAATGTCTCCCTCTATGATGTTGTCTACTATGGGTTTAATTTCCCCCCAAAATTTATTGATTTCCGGGCACAGCCACCAACAATGCAGAAATGACCCTTCCTGCTTACAGTTCTTGGCTTTCCTAAGTTAACAACAGGACAAGACCCTTCTGAACTCCAGGAAATGCACAGCCTTTTCCTGTCAGAAAATACCATTTAATAACCATGCAGAACAGAAATTTCCTGCTTTCCCTTGTTGTAACAGTCTATTGAACAACCTGAAATTTTGTTCCTCAGAATCAGCAAACTTCAGAAACAACGCTGAAGGCAAAGTGTTGTTCTGAAACGGGAGGAGATTTGATGGGAAATGGTAGCCCTTTCTTTAAGTTTTCAGAATCATGAGGCGGACACATGCCTCTATTATTATAATTAATTATATAGGGATGGGCATGAACTGGCTCACGAACTAAAGTTCTCCATGAATTTTGGGCAGTTCATGGTTTGCAAAGCTATGTTAATGAACCGAAGAACCCAACTTTCACAAATCTTGATGGCAGTTCATGGCGGTTTGTGAAGAGCAGAAAGGAGTTTATTGGCTCCGATATCCTGCTTTCTGCTCCTCACAAAAGCTCAGCTGTTTGGTTTAAATGACTGGGAGCCATTTCATGGGGAGCAGAAAGCAGTTATTTAAATGGCTCCCAGCTATTTAAACTGCTTTCTACTCCCTGCTAAAAGCCATGGGGAGCAGAAAGCAGGGGTCATGAACCCATACAAACTGGTTCGGCTCACCAACCTCCCAGTTCATATGAACAAAAATGTGGTTTCTACCCATTCCTGATCATAACATATACCCCCAATGTAAAAATCCCTGAATTAGCTTTACTTTCAGCAACATGCCATTTTATAAAGAAGCCTCAGAATAACTGAAAAAACAATGTTTTATAGTGGCTCCACAGAAGCCAGAAGACAACAGCATCATTTATTGCTAGGGATGAATACATACCTTATTCCATCCCCAGAACTTTGGTTGAGGTTCAGGATACTGCAGAATATCCAAAGCTGTCTCTTTAATGATTATGGGGTTCAAGATGCGGAACTGTTTAGGCAACACAGGGATTTTCTCAGCTACCTGCTTCCAAAAGAACAATCGGATCCAGAGTGGCTAAACAGAGAAAGAAGTATTCCAAAATATGACACTGATTACATTTTGAGAAATAAAAGAAGTCACACCTAGGATTGTCACTGTATAACACGTTATGTTGTTTTGATTCTTCAAGTGACTGACCACTAAGAATTAAAAATAGGGAAGAAGAAACAACAAATTTCTGTCTGTTTGCTATGGATGCTTGTTTATGATTTCAGTTATGGACCTTCTTGGCTTGATTACTCACAATTCATCATTTAATAAAATAGCAAAAGGGACAACAAGCCAACAATTGTTGCCACGGACATTGGGACAGCTGACTATACTGGAAATGAATATTGAAACATGGAACTATCTCATGCCGGTCTTTAAAACAAAGGGAATAAATAAGTGCATTCAAGAGAACAAACAAGCCCAGGGAAACAACCACAGCATTCCAGCACCAGCTCAGTAGTACCTGAAGTCCACAAAAGAAGACTGTGTGGGGGTGGACTTGCACATTAGCGGGTTTAATGCCACTAAGGCAAAAACTAGCTCATGTGGTTTGCAGTTCTCTGCTGGAATTTGTAAATAACCTGTGACAGGTAAAGCTAGGAATGTTGCCCCCGATACCAAGGAGCCACCAATAGAAGGCGTACCGGGGGAGTTTGAAGGTGACAGCCAGAGTTAGATGCAGAGGGTTCTAAGGCTGGTTAGGTTTTAAAGGTTACTTTTAACAAAAGCGTTAAATTTCTAAATAAACTAAATTCCAGGTCACTTTTTAAAAGAAACCATCTTGGCCCTGTCAGTTTGACCTCAGTGTTCCACGCCTGAGTGAGTTACATGTGGGTACCGATCCTATCTCCATGCTGTCAAGAGTCTACCTCAACCAGTATCCTCTTGTCACATAACAAACTATTATTGTCTGGAGGATGACCCTGAGCATTCGTAACTGTTGAATGGGTCAGCCTGTGTCCTAATCTGTAATACGTAGCTGCTGCTTTGCTTTAGGCTATTTTTGCTTTTGCTAGACAGCGCATCCCTACCCATTATCTTTGCTGCTTGTTAGCATGGTAACCAAGGTCGGGCTGGAGGAGAGTAAGGGAATTAATAGCTTGCACCTGGACTGTAGTAGAAGGGGGGGGAAGGGGGACGTAGATTGCCTGTCAAATGTGCCCGCTGGTTTTTGCCGCGCTTTGCTTGAAATGATAACGGCTCACCGAGGGTATATAGGTGATGCCTCCGGGCTGGCACCCCAGTTTCAGCAAATTCTTGTATTGCCTTAAGATGCTTGGAATAAACGTCTGGAATTATCAACTGTGTGCTCCTTGACTCTGGGGTCTGACACATGCTAGGGACTCTGGTGCAGTGGGGCAAATAGGAAACTGAAACTGTGACAGGAGGAAAAAACCTTGCGTGGGGTGGTGGTGAGCCACCCCAATCTATTCATCACATACCATGTCAAACTGAACCTGAAATAGATAAGTGCACTTGACTTTTTGCTACAAACATAACTCAGCCAGTATGCATCATAACAATGTAACTCTAAAAACAGAAGTCCAAGGCTACTTTCCTGGCTTTCATGAAAACAGGGCTGCACTTACTTGTAACTGTTGTTCATTGTACAGTCTTCATTGCAGGCACGTTGGGACCATGGCCAGCTGTGGAAAAGATTTCTGAAGCTTTTTAGCAGACTAGGAGAGCCCTTCCCTCCTCTGGCACTTTTCTGCCAAAACAATCATATGATCAGGAGTAGGGATTCCCTCCTTTTTCTCCATGTTGCTGCCAGAGACCCCAAGAAACTAAGATTCCAGAGAGGAGCAGGAGGGAGGGACGTGTGCCTGCATAGAAGACCACTCACTGAACAACAGTCACAGGTAAGTGCAACACAGTTTTCATCACTGTGGCTTCTGTGAAGCCCCACACTGGTAGATTAGCAAACTCACTGAGTGAAGATGGGTATGAAGCTCTCAAGGGAAGAGACCATGGAAATAGCCTTCACAAGAGATGTTTAGTTTCCCACACTGACATCCACTCAGAACTATTTTATACAGGAAGCCCAACTGAAATACAAGCAGGAGTGTGGCAAAGCAAAGCAGCACTCTGTTGGAGAGAGCCTTGACATGTGAAGTGGCATTGAACAACCATGCACTCAAGACAGAGTGTGATAATCTCTACCAATTCACAAGGTCAGGTTGTGTGAGGATGCTGACCAGTCCTTTTTGGAGCCTGAGAGACCAATACAAAGTAGCGTTGGGTCCCCAGCAGACCAAAACCCAAGAAAAGTCACAATCAAGCAATGTAAGGAGTGCACAGATGCTTGGCATCAGAAATGAGCATAAGGATAGCACTGTGCAACATGAGGACTCAGAGTCAATCGCTGGTATGGGATCCATCAGCAACTCTAACCTTCATGAATGGATGGGGAATAGGTTAGAACTCACAATGTCCTCATGCCACAGTTGGAAGTTCTGCATCATAAGAACCAGGGAACCAGGGAAGTACCAAAAATAGACACATCATCAAGAATATTGTTTCTCCTCCTTTTCTCTTAGAACTGCACCCAGCAGATATCTGATGTTGTCCTTCATGCATCGTTTTGGAATAAATCTCATTTGATCTTCATGAATTAATTCTGGAATGCATTTTCTTAGTCTTTCAGTCATTATTGTTACGAAAATCTTAAAACCTGTTTAGTAATGAGATTGGTAAGATTGTGGAAGTAGTAGACCATTCCCTTCACTGTGTATTAGAGTTATATTTGCTTCTCAACAGGTTGGTGGTATTTGCTTTCTCTCCTGTTTTTTGGAGAAGTATTAATGTTTTCAAAGCATTTGTAATATTTGCTGCCAAGCCATCAATATAGCACGATTGATTTCTTGTACTGTTATTTATCACTTGATTTAATATTTTTCTGGGCTTGGACATAAATCTTTTAACTGGTATCTCAAGTACGTATTCTCCCATTTCCTCCTCATCTACGGGTTCTTCTTTGTAAAGAGGGTTTTTTTTGGGGGGGGGGAGTTTTTATTTGTTCCAACATTTCTTGTTCTGAATAGAATATTCAATTTCAATTCCTAATGATATCCTTCTCCTCCTCCCCTTTTTTTCCTTAAATAATGTGCTACATATCTTCATGGTTTGTTTGCAAATCCAGAATGTCTGTTTTAAATATCTGAATATTTTCTGCATTTCTTCTACTTCTAATAGATCCCGTTGGTTCTTTGTTTCGTTTCCTTCACAGCTTAATCTTGTTACCAGTGGTTTTATGCTCTTGTTCCAACAGGTTTATCTTACGGTTTTCTTTAAAGAATCTTTGTTTTTCTCTTTTTTGTTCTTGCAGCTATAGTCAATAGGAGTTCCCTAATGTAGACCTTACTAGCCTCCCTTATTGTTGATACTGTGATTTCATTGGTATTGTTGGTTATTTTCCATTCTGGTCCTTTAATTTTTCAAAGACTTCCAAGTTTTAGTTGTTAATATATATCGCTACGCTCAGTTTCTTAGTTTGAGCAGAGGTAATATAGACATTACCCAATCTTGGTAATGTCTATACATAATGTCTCCTTTAAATTTCTTCGATTTGAAATTTTTTGATCATTTAGAGCGTGAATTTAGTCCATTCAGATTCACAGAGATTACTTTGAACTCATTTATTTTCCCTCTATTCTTCTTTTCTTGCCTTTTTTTCTTTATCTCTTCTTCAGATGACCAGCATCTTCTAGTCTTGAACTTTGATCACTGTCACACATTGTAAATTCTTGCAGGAGTTCTTCTGCTTATTCCACCATTGTTATTTTTTTTGCCCTTTTGTCAGGAATATTTAAACAATGGGAATTTTTTAAGGAATATCTTATGTTTTTCAGTTGAAGCATTTGTTTCAGATTTCAAAATTCTTTCCTTTCCTTGTGTCCAGTGGAAGGCCTTGAAATATTTGTATTTCTTGTCCCTCAATTTTAAATGGTTCTTTCCTATGCCATAATAGGACTGTACTTTTGTAATTTTTGTGGGTCCAACAGACCAATATATCTTTTGGTAGCTTATTTTGTCTTGCATGTCTTCAATTAATTCTAAATATTTGTTCAATTTCCCAGAAACCATCTTGTACCTTCAAATAGTTTTGTATTAGTTTTTAGAATATATTTTCTAAGTCCTGGATGCAGAGGGATTCTGGGATACTGCAAAATCACAGATTGTTTCTTCTAAGTTTTGTTTCTAAAACTTCAATTCTTGGATTTGCTACTTTCAAGGAATTTTCTTGGTGTTGTAATGCTTCAATTTTGTCTTGTTTGCCTTCAAATTCTTTTTGCCTTGTCTTAATTTTTTTTAATTTTTTGGCTTATTTCTTGCAATCCAGATGAGATCTCAGTCCTTATCTTTTATATGTCTTTGATGTTTTGTTGCAACTGAGTTTTGATTTGTCGAGAAAGGGAGTTCTCTACCTTCTCAGTAATTATATCAAAGTCCTCCTCTGACTTAATATTCTTCTTGATTGATCTCATTCTGGCTGCCATCTTCTTTAGTTCAGCCAACTTTTTTCTGCATTTAAAAACTCTATACTGCCTTTCCACGTATCCACATAATAAAGACCATATACTCTTAAACACATTAATCATATAACTATATAAATTGGTGATCTGCTTAAACTGCCTTAGACTCAATTTTGTATAAGCAATCACTTCAAATTATTGAATATTAATATTTACTATAAATGCTATAACATAGTCCCCAAAATAAATCTACTTGTAAAAAAAATTATAAATGGTATATAAAAAGGTTTGCAGAGCGTATTAACCAGAAAGAGCAGAGTGTATTAACCTAGAAAAAGCAGTAGATGGCAGCAAAGGATTACTTTTGCCAATCATTGGCTTCCCATTTCCCTTGGCTTCCTTGCAAATCTGACAGTGTGCAGTGCAAACAAATCTTCTGTGCCAAATTTATTCTTACTTAGTCACTATGGTAACACAAGAAAAATAACTGCAAAGAGAACTTCAAATCTTAGCCAAGTGTTTTAGTCAGTTTTGGGTTCTTCACAGAATAATGCACACAGTTCAGTCTTGTGCATTATTTTTACTTTTGATCTGCAAAAATAGGTTAGTAATCCTATTTCGAATAATATTTGTGGACAATATTACTGTAAACCAATTTCACATAGTTTCACACAGTATTTGAGGCCAATATATTTGTAATCCACTGAAATGTGTCAGGTGAAAGGAAGATGCATTGGCGATGAGAAAGGAGAACTCTTTTGAAAGGCCTTTTGAAAAAATGTGGATTCCAAAACCCAAACAAAAGGATATAAGAATTAACAAAGGCCAAAACAGAGGTGCAGTTTAGCAATCTGCCTTGTTATTTCCCCTCAGATTTTAAAATTATTTTTCTTCAGCACTGCAAATTAACAATTAGTCCGTGAGCAGAAGAAAGAAGCCACAACATTCAAAACCCAGTGTGTGTGTGTGTGGGGGGGACATTGTAATCTTTCAGGACATTTGGCTGCTGACCTGAGAGTCGCAGTTATTTTGCAAAGGCATTTCAAAGGGGGATCAGGGGGAGAGTGTCGCGGGGCCTTGCCGTTTTGATGTCTCTCGGTCCTGACTTGCTCTTTTGTTTTGGGAATCTGAGGGAGGCTGAGCTCTGCCTGCGTAACAAGCACAAGTATTCGTTTCTGCCTGGGAGAGAAGACTGGAGCTGCCGTCCCAAGGCCGCCTCATCTCATCCCAGAGCCAGCTCAAACTGCTTATTGTCTAGGAGGGGCGAAAGGATGGTGTGAACCGATCTGTATTGCTTTGCGAGGACTTTTTACACTGCAACGTTTGGCGGGCTACGTAATGGTCCTGGGGAGGATAGAAAGCACTGGACACCTCTCACGTGAGCCAGTTCCGACATTGTGTACTGCTATTGTTTCCATCTATCAATAAAGCTACCTTCACGTCATCCTGAAGGCCTACTTTAAGTGAGGATAGTCCCAGAGCTGACAGAGAGACTGCTGAATTGCAACTGATAACGAAACTCCAGACAACGCATCCACCTGGACTGAACTGAGATTTAGGTTTCCTTTCTCATTACCAATGCTGATTTCTCCATGCCTGCCTATCACACCTAATCCAATATGCTGGTCAACAAAATTGCAAAGAAAATCAAGAAGATGGAGAATTAATGAGGATTTACTACAAAATAAAGACACTGTATCATTCTTAGAAAAGGAGACTGCAGCATTCTTCCAAATAAATGAAACGGATGATATGGAATATCCAACAGTATGGGACACTTATAAAGCAGTAATGAGGGGTATATTAATTACATTGAATAATAAAGACAAAAGAGCAAGAGAAGAAAGGCTGTCAGCACTGCAAAATGAAATAGATAAAAAAGAAAAGGACTTAAAAAAAAGACCAGGGAAGAAAAAATTAATAAAAGAAATTACGATATTACAATCCCAAGTTAAACATTTGCTGAATAAAGAATTAGAATGGAATTTAAAAAATTTGAAACAGAAATCGTTTGAAAGTGCAAACAAACCTGGTAAATACCTGGCCTGGCAATTAAAAAAAAGGAAAGAAAATAAGACTATAAATAAAATCATGGCAAATGGGAAAACAGTAGTGGATCAAGAAGGAATTAAAAGAGAATTCTTTAAATACTATGCAAATTTATTCAAGGGTGTGAATGTAAGTAAAGAAAAAGTGGAAGAGTATCTACGAAACATTCAGGTGGCACCTTTGACGGAACATATGAAAAAGATATTAAATGACCCAATAGAGAAAATTGAAACAATCACACCTGCTATTGACCTTTGCCTGTTAATGTTGTTTGGCATCTGAAATCACTCCGCTTTCCGATATACAGGACAGATGGATTCACATTCTAGTTGTATCCGAAGGCGTCACCAGTGATGCGTGAATGCTCATATCCCACCACAAGTTTTGTTAGTCTTTAAGGTGCTACTGGATTCATACTCTTTTCTGCTGCTACAGACAGACTAACCCTGGGCTCTTGCTCTTTTCTACCACTACAGACTAGCAAAGCTACCCATCTCAATGCAACTAGAATGATTAAAGGGTTGGGACACTTTCCCTATGAAGAAAATTTAAAATGCTTGGGGCTCTTTAGCTTGCAGAAATGCCAACTGAAGAGCGACATGACAGAGGTTGACAAGATTATGCATGGGACTGATGCAACACAGAGATCATTAACTGAATCAGGGACTCATCACATTCGCTTTCTGTCTCCTTCAGATAGACCAACACAACTTTTCTTCCAGAATGCCCAAGTCAACTCTAGCTTTGTACATGAATCTTAACTGAGCTTTCTGAGATTTATCCAGGTGGACAGCAATTTCGGTCTAAAGCAATATAACAAAGTTAAGAGACTGATGGTGCCTTTAAGACACACACTGATACACTAAAATGGAAGTTTGCATCTGTCTCTATATATGAACTGTTAACTTCCATTTCATTGTATCTGAGAAAGCGTGCATGGACATAAAAGCTCAGACCTTGAATAAAACTTTTCTTGGTATTAAAGGTGCCTGACTGGACTCCAACTTTGTTCTGTTTCTGAGATTTAATATGTAAAGACCCAAGAACTGTGAACAGTATACATGCTGGCTATGTTGATAACACTGATAATACTTTTTTAAAAGGCTACTTTTATAGGATTGGAAAAAGTACAGAAAAGGGCAACTGTAATGATTAAGGGGTTGGAACACTTTCCCTATGAAGAAAGGTTAAAACGCTTGGGGCTCTTTAGCTTGGAGAAACGTCGACTGAGGGGTGACATGAGAGAGGTTTACAAGATTATGCATGGGATGGATAAGGCAGAGAAAGAATTACTTTTCTCCCTTTCTCACAATACAAGAACTTGTGGGCGTTCAATGAAATTGCTGAGCAGTTAGGTTAGAACTGATAAAAGGAAGTCCTTCTTCACCCAAAGGATGATTAACACATGGAATTCACTGCCACAGGAGGTAGTAGCGGCTACAGGCATAGACAGCTTCAAGAGGGGACTGGATAAAGATATGGAGTAGAGGTTCATCAGTGGTTATTAGCCACAGTATATTGATGGAACTCTCTGTCTGGGGCAGTGATGCTCTGTATTCTTGGTGCTTGGGAGGGACAACAGTGTGAGGACTTCTAGTGTCCTGGCCCCACAGATGGCACCTGGGCTTTTTGGCCACTGTGTGACACAGAGTGTTGGACTGGATGGGCCATTGGCCTGATCCAACATGGCTTCTCTTGTTCTTATGTCTGGGTCAGTGATGCTCTGTATTCTTGGTGCTTGGGCGGGGACAGTGGGAGGGCTTCTAGTATCCTGGTCCTATTGATGGACCTCCTGATGGCACCTGGGTTTTTTAGCCACTGCGTGACACAGAGTGTTGAACTGGATGGGCCATTGGCCTGATCCAAAATGGCTTCTCTTATGTTCTTACTTGAGATCAAAACGGAAGCTGCCTGGAAGAAATATAAACCATTTGTAAACTCTGAGTCTACTGTTTATACATAAAACCAAAAATCTGATAAATATATGGCTACTGTCATTACTTACCAGTGACTCATTTTTCACCATTGCTTGAATCCAACTCAAATCAACACTTTTAAATAAAACCACGACAAACAAGCCATTTGGATAGTACTCCTGTTCAGAGAGGGGGGCACCTTCTGGGTAGGTCATTCTTATGGTAGTTTTATTACCAACATGGTCTGTATATCCTTGAACAGGGGCATTATTTAATCTAAAAGGTGAACAAAAATAGGAATCAATACATATCCCAAACATTTTAATACTCCCATGTTTCTCACTTGATATCCCCCAATTAGAACTGACACATTCAACCATGGATCAAAAATCTGAGACTCTTCACCGAATGAACGGTATACTTAATAAATAACCTTAGACTGAAAAGCATAGGATACCTTATAACAACATCAAACTGATTCAGTGCATAGCCCAATTCCAATCCATGAAGGACTCCTCCATTCCCCACAACAACACAACGCTTGCAGTGTTTCAACTGGAAGCTCTCCGGTAAATCATGTTCAGGTAGGAGATCCAACACATCTTGAAGTTTTTCTGACAACTTGTGAAATCCAAAAGGTGGCTCGTATTTGAAGGCATCCATTTGTGCATTTATATCTTTCCTTAGAAATGGAGATGTCTCTTTACTGTATTTCTCTGCAAATAACCTGCTCATCTGTTTCTTCACAAAAGATGGACGACACTCAGCTTGCAAAACTTGCTCAGCGTACTTTTGCGCGCTCTGAAAGTTCGAAGCACAAAAAATCACACTCACTAGCAGGTACCAGTAGTGGAATTAGGGCTTTGACAACTTGTAGGAGCTTGCCCGAAAAATTAAGAGAGAGAGTAATTTTTCATCCTTCAGAGCTCTGTATTTTAATGATGACATTTTCTAAATACTGCTGCCACAAAACCTAAGCTTTTCATAATTTTGCAAGTTTCATGTACGTTTCAGAGATGGCACTGTCTTGAGAAGGAATACATCTCATCTACAACAGTGCTGACCACCAGCTTTTTTCTTTAAGTACTCTTAAATTTTAAAAAATCTGTTTCCAAATTAATCACAGGCACCTTTCAGTTGGTCAAACTAATCAGGCAAAATTAATTAAGCACCGCAATTCTACTTAAAAATAAATACCTCAGATTTTAACTGGTCTTATTTCCAAGCAACCATGTTTTTGATTGGTTTTCATATCATTAATATAACACAGACTGCAAAAAAAATTCACAGTAAACCAAAAGTTACTACTTCAGACAGAAACTGCATATTTCCATTCCATTCCATTTATTAGCTTCTATGACCAAAGGTCTTAAGCTCAATCAGGATGTAACAATCATCAAAACAAGCAATGGTATACAACAGAACTAAATTTGATTATTCAAATTTGAAAATATGGTGAACAGAGTTAACTGCCAAGTATTTAAATGTGACAGTTGATATAACTGAGGTACTGTCTGTGAAGATGGAAACTGTCCTTGCAGACACCAGAGGTTCGAAGTCTGAAGTGCATATTCCGCAGCCACAAGTTCTAGAAAGTTTATATCTCTGCTAGCTAATCTTAAGTAGGTACACACATAGCCCAGCAAGGTCTCATGTATGTCAGACCTGGCCCTCATAACAAATGAGTTCAACACCCCTGGGATAGGCTAAGTGAGCCAGGATCACCCAAGGGTACTGCTGTCAATGTAGAGAAGATTGGTGAAAGCCACCATTTTGGCTGGTAAAAGCGCTAATCCGAGTGCCACTGCAGATAAACAAGCCACTTAGATCTTCCTTGTCTGGAGAAACTGGCAGTGTGTGTGCATGAATGGACTTGGTGCGCTTCTCCAAGGCACTACAGGCACAGAGAGTGGCCACTGGGAAAAGGAATCTGAATTCCACAGCAACTGCAGTGTTTGAAGCAACCCCAATGCTTTCCCATAGGCAGTTAATGGTAGATAAGGCAGTGGGGAGGGAGCACCCTGAAGGGTGGTAAAAGTCTAGAAAGAAAGTCCTCCTCTTTTCCTTTTCTTTTTTTGAAGTAAGAATAAGCAGAGAAGCAGGGATGGAGAATCCGATAATGAAGAAACAATGAGGAAATAAGAAAATCTGGAACTGTACCAACTGAAGCTGAGGAGACTGACTGATCAGTGCAGCAGTCCAAAGAGAACTGGTGGGATGTCTGTGCCTATCCCGGCGAGCATTCTGGGCATGCCCACTGTGGCTTGGGCACAAAAATCCCTAGACTTGGAATGTCCCGATTGGGGTTGGCTCAGGCGCCCTATTCCATGAGTGGGTGGTAAAGAAGATGGTCATAGTTTTGGGATATCAAGTCTCTAAGGTGCTTAACTTGTAAAAATCCAAACCAGTTTAAGGGTTTATTTAAATTCTGTCTTCTAATTTTTGTTTTTCAGCCAAGTGGTTTTCAGCCATAATATCTACAAATCAGATTAAGTTTGAGCTTTTATTTCATTTCAACGCAGAACCAATGGGTTGAAATTAAATCAAAATAATTTCCGGCTCAACATTAGGAAGAACTTCCTGACAGAGCGATTCCTCAGTGGAACAGGCTTCCTTGGGAGGTGGTGGGCTCTCCTTCCTTGGAGGTTTTGAAACAGAGGCTAGATGGTCATCTGACAACAATGAAGATCCTGTGAATTTAGGGGGAGGTATCCGTGAATTTCCTGCATTGTGCAGGGGGTTGGACTAGATGACCCTGGAAGTCCCTTTCAACTCTATGATTCTATGAAAGGTGATATCTTGGGTGCTATAAAGTGACAATTCATCCCAAATTCTAAAAGTATTTGCTAGGCATAGAGTTTTTATGCTATTGATTGGCCTATTTTTAGGTGTTGCCCAAATAAGTTCTTGATAGGATCTACTATCTAAATATTGATTCTCAAATCATTTCCCAAGCAGTATGAAAAGCTGGGTCATGCTATTTAAGAGCACCAAGAAGAGTGGATGCCTCAAAATAGCTTTTAAGATCTGGGAGAGCCAGCCCACCACAATCATGGGGCCATCCCAATGTGGTATAACTTGCCGCAGGCTGCTTTTTGTTCCAAATATAATTAGAGAGCAAATTTTGCCAAATTTTAAAAAGACTCTCAGGGATCATTATAGGGAGGGCCCTGAACAAAAAAAGAAATTCTGGAAATAAAAAGGTTTTTTAAAATGATTTTCTTCTTCAAGAAGACAAATTTGAGGTCTTACACTTTTCAGGACCTCTGTTATAGAACCATACAGTGTAGATTTCTTGAATGTTAATAGGAATTTTCAAGCCTCGGTACAACCAAAAGGTATCAACCTATTTGAAATTATATTCTGTCTGAACGTATTCCTGATTTATTTGGGATAATTGGATAGGGTATATAATTGATTTTAATGAATTGCTTTGCAACCCCAAAACTATATTTAAAATTCTTAATAGCGCATCAATTGCTGGTAAGGAATTTTCAGGGTTTGTACAAAATATTGTCATATAATCAGCAAAAAAGGCTAAGCTTAATTTGTTGGTCTTTTATCGATATGGCTAGTTTATGGGGATCTGCCCCAATAGTCTGCGAGGGGGTTCTATCGCTAGTGCGAATAACAAAGGAGAAAGTCAGCATTCCTATCTGGTGCCTTGCTGTAAAATAAATTCCTCAGAGTCCAATTCATTTATATGCACTGCAGCCTTGGGTGAATCATATAAAGAATGACTTACTCTTAAAGAACTGTTTCTAAACATCAAATTCTCTTTAGGGTTTGTAGAATCTTTCGGGCTCAAGTGCCGTGTTCTACTGGAGAAAGTTCTACTGCAGAAAGTTTCTTCCAGACGTTTCATTTTCAGCTGCGGAGAACGAAACGTCTGGAAGAAAAACTTTCTCCAGTAGAACACGGCACTTGAGCCCAAAAGATTCTACAAACCCTAATGATGATGCCAGCCATGGAAACCTGAAATCTTTGATATCAAATTCTCTAATAATAAAATTAAATAAGGTACCTCTACTGTATCTGAAGGCTTTTTCTCTACCTATCAAAAAAAGGAAGTTTATTTATTTATTTTAGTATATTTCTCTTCCGCCCATTCCCTGTAGGGCTCAGGGCGGAGTACAACATAGGATAAAACAATAAAATACAATAAAAACATTCTATAAATAGACAACTGTCTGCAGTACTGGAGAACACTGAAAGCTGGGTGGGTGTTGTCATGATCCGAACCCTGCCAGATCTTGGTGGAGATAATAATGCCCTATTAAAAAATTAAGTCTGGAGACTGAAGTAGCTGTAAAAATTTTGTAATCCTGATTCAACATGGAAATCAGTTGAAAGGAACTGGGATTCATCGAGTCTCTGTCATTTAAGTAGCACTATAATTTTTGCCTGAGCTCAAGAAGGGAGAATATGGCTTGTTGAGATTGTAGAACAAAGCAGGAGTCCAGCAGCACCTTTAAGACCGACAAAGTTCTATTCAGAATGTCAGCTCTCGTATACATTGCATTCTGAATAAAACTTTGTTGGTCTTAAAGGTGCTACTGTTGCTTCCCACCTGGATCTATCTTGTTGAAAGTATATGATTACAGGTTTTGACTCAAGGTTCAGAAAGCAGGTACTTAAATTGTTTATAAAATCTAGCTATAAAGCCATCTTTTTCTGGGGACTTATTCGATTTTAAAGACTTAATAGTTTCGTGAACCTCCTAAACTGTGATTGCTCTTCCATGAGTGTCCTGTGTTGTGGGGAGAGTTGTTTAAGCAGGGGTGGGTTTTTAAAAACCGCAATATCTTATCTAAGAAAGGTTCCTTAGAATGGTATTGATTTTTATACTAGTTTTGGAAAGTTTCTATTATATCTTTTGTTTTATGGTTCAATTCCTCTTTCTCATTAACATATTTTTGATTGATGAAACATTTATTGTTTGATCAACCTACACAATTTTTGGAATTTGCTTTTCAACAACCGTTTTATGTCCCAAGGGAACCCAGAAAGGATAACAGATAAATCCAATACTGTTCATATGGACATATGAAGCTGCCTTATACTGAATCAGACCTTTGGTCCATCAAAGTCAGTATTGTCTACTCAGACTGGCAGCGGCTCTCCAGGGTCTTAAGCTGAGGTTTTTCACACCTATTTGCCCGGACTCTTTTTAGTTGGAGATGCTGGGGATTAAACCTGGGACCTTCTGCTTACCAAGCAGATGCTCTACCACTGAGCCACCGTCCCTCCTGAAAATTCAGGCCAGTCAGTGAATTCATCACTGTGACATTACAGAATCCCAATCTATGTGTACAAAGACACACTGGTCTTCCAGAATAAGGAGTCCAGCAACCTGATCCACAAGTATAAGAAGAGCAGTGGGAGCAAATACAACTATCTTTTTCAGATAATGGTGCAACGGCAGGCTTTGTAAACAAACCTTGTTTTCATAGGTTTACTGTGGTTGTATTTCATTTCTCAATTCATTCACAGACTTGCTCACCAGTATACCTTCCACAATTACACAAGAATCCAGAATGAGTGACAATTCATAAATGAATGTGAAAGAGGTGAACATACATCTGACTGTTATGGAATAGCAAAATTTGCCAAAACTGTGTACATTACCAACCTTTGCATGCTCAGAGCTCATATACTGGATTTTCGTCAAATCACATTCTTCAGAACCAAAGCTTGATTTCACCACATAAAAGATGAAAATGCCAACTGCAACTATTGTCCCATACCTAAAATTAGAAAGCAAACTCTACAGAAAGAATGTTTACAAAACAAAACAATGTCTAAAAAAATCAGTAAAATTCATGATTCAACAAGTAATATGTATTTAGCTCATTTTTGATGTCTTATCTCTGCTAACTAATCTGCCTAATTATGCCAGACTAAGAAATACTAGAATTTCTTTAGCTATTTCTCCAACTGCAATTCTCCCGTCCTCAAGAACCACTCTAGAGGCCCTAGGACTTTTTCTAGCTGCCAAATGATCACAATGATGCTTGAACAGATGGTTATAATTTCAGGCAGTTCTAGCTAAGGCTGATTATCTAGATTAGTACTGGATTTGGCAATGAAACAGCTTATCTGATCAACGTGAAAGGAGGGATTCTTCTGGATCTTTCAGCAGCTTTCAATGTTCTTTTATCTGGATTGGCAGTGGGGAGAGGCATGCTGCTCTCTAGTGATTCCACTCATATCTGGAGCACTGTTCCCTCTACGTTCCACGGTGTTGTAGGTAGGTAGGTAGGTAGGTAATTTTATTTATATCCCGCCCTCCCCGCCGGAGCAGGCTCAGGGCAGCTAACAACATCATTCAGTTTCCCTTATACAAAAGACAAGGTTACATTAACATTAAACATTAAAAATTCTGATAAGTTTAAAATCACTTAATTAAGTTGATAAAAGTGCTAATGCTAGTTGTGCTTTTATAATGGCGGTAATCATTAGCAATTTCTTTCTTCGTCAGCGAAAGCCAGTCGGAAGAGGAAGGTCTTACAGGCCCTGCGGAATTGTTCAAGGTCCCGCAGGGCCCGCATTTCCTCTGGAAGTTGGTTCCATAGGTTCGGGGCTGCAGAGGAGAAGGCCCGGTTACGGGTACATTGCAGCTTCACCTCTTTCGGTCCGGGGGTGGTCAACAAGTTTTTTCCAGCTGACCTCAGTGCTCTCTGGGGTTCGTATGGGGAGAGACGGTCCCTAAGGTAGACAGGTCCTCGACCATATAGGGCTTTAAAGGTAATGACCAGCACTTTGTAACGAACCCGGTATGTAACTGGCAGCCAGTGCAGCTCGCGCAGCCCAGGCTGTATGTGCTCCCATTTAGGGAGCCCCAACAACAGTCTGGCCGCTGCGTTCTGCACCAGCTGCAGCTTCCGGGTTCGGTACAGAGGCAGCCCCATGTAGAGGGCATTACAGTAATCCAGTCTCGAGGTGACCGTTGCGTGAAGTACCGTTGCCAGGTCTTGGCGCTCTAGGAAGGGAGCCAACTGCCTTGCCCGCCTCAGGTGAAAAAAGGCTGACTTGGAAGTGGCTGCAATCTGGGCCTCCATTGATAAAGAAGGCTCCAGTAAAACTCCCAGACTCCTGACCCGGTGCGCCGCTTTCAGTGGCGCCCCGTCGAAGACCGGGAGAGGTATTTCCCCTTCCCGGGCGCCCCGACCCAGACAAAGGACTTCTGTCTTCGCTGGATTCAATTTCAGCCCGCTCCCCCTCAACCACATTGCCATGTCCTGCAAGGCCCGGTCTAAATTTTCAGGGACGCAGCCAGGCCGGCCGTCCATCAGCAGATAGAGTTGGGTGTCATCTGCATATTGGTGGCACCCAAGTCCATATCTCCTGGCAATCTGGGCAAGAGGGCGCATATAGATATTGAATAATATTGGTGAGAGAACTGCCCCTTGAGGCACTCCACAATCCAGTGTGTGCCTCCGGGACCGCTCACCACCAATTGCCACCCTTTGTCCCCGATTCTCGAGGAAGGAGGAGAGCCATTGTAGGGCAGACCCCCTCACCCCTATATCGGCGAGGCGGTGGGTCAGTAGCCGATGGTCGACCGTGTCGAACGCGGCCGACAGATCTAACAGCATCAGCACCGCCGCACCGCCCCGATCCAGATGCCGTTGGAGATCATCTACCAGGGCGACCAGTACTGTCTCCGTCCCATGACCCGGGCGAAAGCCGGACTGGCAAGGGTCTAGGATGGAAGCGTCATCCAGAAAACTCTGCAACTGCGACGCCACTGCCCTCTCTATCATTTTACCTAAAAACGGTAAATTGGAGACCGGTCGGTAGTTTGCCAATTCGGCCGGGTCTGCTGTACTTTTTTTTCAAGAGGGGTCGGACCAAAGCCTCTTTCAGGGATGATGGGAAGCGCCCCTCCGAGAGGGATCTATTTATGATGTCCCGTAGAGGACATTCAAGCTCCCTCAGGCAGGATTTAATTAGCCAGGAGGGGCATGGGTCCAAATCACAAGTTGTAGGGCGCGCAGAGGAGAGAATTCCGTCAACTTCCTCCAGGCTGAGCGGGTCGAAATGATCCAGAATTAAATCAGAAGACAGGCAAGGGGCCTCGGGCTCATGTGCTGTATCTAAGGTGATGGGCAGGTCCTGGCGGAGCGACGTGATTTTGTCTGCAAAAAATTTCGCAAAAGCCTCACAGCCTATTTCTAATTCTTTGACGTTTGGTCCGCCCTGGGGCAGTGTAGTTAAATGTCCAATTATTTTAAACAATTGTGCCGGGCGCGAATTTGCAGACGCAATCTTGGCCGCGAAGTACAGTGAACAGAAATGCTACCTTGCGAGCAGAGAACTAGTAGCCTTAAAAAGTTGTAAGTCTAAATTAGACTACTGCATAAATTATTTTAGATTACTTCCATAACTGTGTAAAAATCTCAGGATAAATTCTTTTAAATTATATTTAAACTATATTTTAAGAATTCAAACATTATAAGAGAGAATCAAGTCAAATCTAACCAACCTCTTTCCACTATATTGGTGAACTTGTCCTCCAGAAAACAGATCTACCCGCCCCTTTCCACTATATTGGTAGACCCGTCCTCCAGAGAACAAGTTTGCCCACCCTTTTCCACTATATTGGTAGGCCTTGCCTTTGGAGAACAGGTCAATCTGCCCCTTTCAACTATATTGGTAGTCCTGGCCTCTGGAGAAGAGGTCTACTTGCTTCTCCAATTCCAGTTACAAAGTATTTCCACTATGTCTACTTGAATGAATACAGACTGGAGCTTCCATAGCCAACAGATATTTATGGCTGCAGGTGAAGCCTAAAAGTTGAAGGTGTCTACCGAAACTGGTCCTGAGCTTCTTGACTTGACTGCAGCATCCATTCCTTTGTTATTCTTCAATGATCCACCTCAGGACACTTTTAGAATAATACTTGGACTGTGCACTGATATTGTTTATAGACATTTGTTAGGGACAGTGCCTATTTATCAGCTTCATTTTTTTTGCTTTATTATAATACACTAGAGCAGGGTTTCCCAAACTTTTCTTTCCTGTGGCCCAGTTATTTTTACACTTCTCCTTCGTGGCACACTTAAAATTTGGGGGTGGAGCCAAGAGACTTTGGGGGTGGAGCCAGAAGACAGGAATTATACCATTTCTTGTGGTATCAAGGGCCAAGCGATGTCCCGGACACACTGAACCAAAACTCCACCTTTTCATGTGATGTCACTTCCAGGGCACTCCCCCAAACCTGCCTCTTCTTCTGAAGTAACTTCATTTTCAGAAAAATCTCTCTGAAACACATGCTGAGCCAAAATGGGGGTGGAAAGTGGGCGGTTTTCTTTTTCCACTTCCACACCTGCATGCACCTATCTGTTTGTGTGTTCTTCTCCAGCTTGCAAGCACTCCTAATGCCCATGTTCAATTGCCTGCACCACCTACACACCCCTTCCACAACAGCACTGGCCAATGTATGCAGTTGGGAGTGCTGTTCCCATTGCCATCAGGAATGCCAGAACTGTTTATCACCCACACTGGGCCCTGACAGCTGTTCTACCTCAAAATATGCTGAAACATTTAGTAGGCCCTTCCTTCAGCTGCTACTACTGGAACTGTGCCTTAAGCTATAAACAACAAGCTTGCTTGGTTTCAAGAAAATCTTTTGACAGCTATTTTTCATACTTTTCTTTGGCTGAAACACTGGGAAATTGCTGTGAAAGGTATCAGAGAATTGTACTGCAATTAATGAATTAATTTCCAGTTATACGAAGTTCATACAAGCTTTTCTATAGTTATTCCAAAAAGGATATTTGAGAGGGACTTTCAGCTTTTTACTGGCTGTGTTTCCCATGCCTTTAAAAGCAACTTGTTTTGCAGATATTTAGCCAGTGAACTTCTTTCATCCTTTTTAACATCTACAGGAGGAGTTTAATTTTGGTGTCAGATAGCTGTTAAAAGCAGGACCAGTAAAATGGTGCCAAGTTCACAGTGCCATCACTTCCAGTGCTGTTGAGATATACTACAGTAATCTCCAATAATCTCTTTCTGCCCGACACCTCTCACTCTCACTCACTCACACAGAAATCTCATAGAAAGGCCACCTGGCTACAACTGGGGGTGCCAACTTTTCATTGGCAGAGCTCCTATGTCTGCAACAACAGTATGATGAACAGAAAAGTTTCATTCAGTAAAAGGAAAGAATAAAAGGAAAGTAAAAAGTAAAAAGAAGAATAAAATGGAAGGAGAGGAAAAGAAGACATGGAAAGAAAAAACATAAGAGGAGCTATGTTGGATCAGGCCAGTGGACTATCCAGTCCAAAATTCTCTCATACAATGCCCAAAAAGCACCAGAATGTCCACCAGTGGGGCCAGGGCACTAGAAGCCCTCCCACTGTTGCTTCCCCCCCTCCCAGAACCAAGAATACAGACAGAGCATCACTTGCAGGGAAAGAAAGAAAGAAAGAAAGAAAGAAAGAAAGAAAGAAAGAAAGAAAGAAAGAAAGAAAGAAAGAAAGAAAGAAAGAAAGAAAGAAAGAAAGAAAGAAAGAAAGAAAGAAAGAAAGAAAGAAGCCTTTCCCACCATCAGATGATCCCAGCCAGCAACAATTCTGCCCAGGGGTCATTTGGTAAAAAAAATAGCTACTGGAATGCCCACTCCCCACCCCTCCCGGCTGTAAAAAACACACACACCCTTCTTTGCCACTCAGGCCTCCCGAGGAAATCTCCCCAAAAGAACATACTGCAAAGCACATGAATGCTCATACCTTGAAGAACATTTCATGGGTCTAAAGTGCCAGTGGACTCCAGCTTTTCTTTTAAACACTGGGAGCGGGGGAGAGGCAGCCCAGCTCCTTTCTGCACAACACAGAGACGGGGGAAGGAAGCCAAACAGAGCTCAAGCTTTGCAGCCTGTGTCAGTCTCCAAGGCTAGCTTTTTTCTGCACAACAGAAAGACGGGGGAAGGAAGGAAGCCAAATGGAGTGCAGGCTTTGCAGCTTGTGTCAGTCTTCAAGGCTAGCTTTTCTCTGCACAATAGAGACGGGGGCAGGAAGGAAGCAGAGCAGAGGTCATGCTTTGCTGGGGGCAGGGCTAGCTTTGCTGGGGGTGGGGCTAGCTTTGGCTTTTCTTGTGACCCGGTAGTGAGGCTTCCGTGGCCCGGTATCGGGTCACGACCCTGCAAATGGGAAACACTGCACTAGAGGTTGGATATAGAAATGGTCATAATTGTTATTGTGCTACACAGTTTTCTACTGTTTACTATTGATTTCAAACTGTGGTTTTTACTTGGTTTTGCATAAACACAACTTGACATATTTGGTAAAGACACTTACTTCAAAATACCTTTTAAAAACCCACTTCTCCTTTTCATCTTCACGTAGGGCGTCGTGCAGAACACAAATATTCAGTCATTCTCACTCAGCACTGCTGCAAAGAAAAACAAGCTCTTTACAAAAGATGCTTTTTCGCTTAAGACCAACTCCGCCCTCAGTCATAAAACAGACCAAGATGAAAAAACTCTAGAAGAACTCATGCACAAGAAACTGTCCAACAGTCAACATTCCAGCAAAACCCAACCAGGTTATTTATTTATTTATTTAACTATTATTTATTTAACATAAATGTTAAATAAATAAATAATAAATAACTGGCCTGAAAGAACAATTTCTAGCAAGTTAGCTAAAGAACTGAAAACTAGGAATGCTCCTCCTCCACCTAATTATTTTAAGAGGGACGACCTGCCTTTCTACGGCAGACGTAACCTCTCAGCAAATAAAGCTAGGGGCATAACAGCTGGCGGCACCAGCTCTCAGACAGCAGTGCCAAAAGTGAGAGGAACTGGGACATCCTGGTCCACGTTATCCACAGAACGCTCCTCTACTTCTACAAGAAAAGCCCAGCAGGAACTCGTTTGCATATCAGGCCACACCCCCAACACCAAGCCAGCCGGAATGGCATTCCTGCTCAAGAAAAGCCCAGCCTCTACTATCTGCAACTGAAGGAAGACGGAGGCAGCCCAGAGAGGGAGGAGAGCATCTTGTTCTTCGAAGACAAAAGTGGCTGAGCAATTACCCGGACATCTCACAGCTGTTGCGGGTCGTGGTCAGAGTGTCTGAAGTAGCAACTGCAAGGCCCAGACTGGGATCCCACCCCTTGCCAGGGAAGGCTGCTGGGTGATCCTGGACCAGTCGGTCTAACCTACCTCAGAGGGCTGCTCTGAAAAGAAAAAGGAGGAGAGCAAAAGGAAGCAGGAAAGACTGCTGTAAGCGGCTTTGGGTACCCATCAGGGACAAAGGCGAGGTACATGTGAAGTTAATCTACAATAAGGGACATATGTTTCTGTCTGATTTGATATGCTTTGTATGTAGGATGCTCAAGAGCAGGTGATGGAAGGAAGCCATTTCAGCGCCATGTAGTAATATAGCCTGTGGCAGAACAAGCCCGCTCTGAGCTCCAGAGGCCATCCCACCCTGCCCTCCAAAGTCATCCCGACACCTGGAGGGCTCTCCTCTCTCACTCTGACAGTCTTGTCTTTGATAACTGAGGCCTCTTGCTCTGAATTATTGCATCAAAATCTGGAGTCGACATCTGCGCTAAACCAATCTTGAGTATGATGTTTAGGTCTGTATCTGTAATCTGAGAACATACTTTTGATTTACTGACATCAGGAATAAATGCATTTTTTTCCTTTGGAGGTTTTGAAATGAGCAAAACCTTCACTGAGTTTTGAAAGTTTTTTTTTCCTTGCTGCGCAGAGGACAGGCAGGAAGAGGGGAAGTCAGTTCGATGGCTTTCCAGACGTGCCTCAGCCCACCTTCACATAATTGCTAATGTTTTATTATTCACACACACAAGCCTTTATCGGCATATATAAAAATATAAAATAGAGAGTTGGGCAGGTTACAGATTAGGACAATACAGAGTGCATACAGAATAAAATTAGGCTTACAAAGTATAAACAAGGTAGCATCATAATAAAACCTGATACACAGTGCTACTTATCAGGACTAGAAGAAGAAGAAGAAGAAGAAGAAGAAGAAGAAGAAGAAGAAGATATTGGATTTATATCCCGCCCTCCACTCCGAAGAGTCTCAGAGCGGCTCACAATCCCTTTTCCCTTCCTCCCCCACAACAGACACCCTGTGAGGTAGATGAAGATATTGGATTTATATCCCGCCCTCCACTCCAAAGAGTCTCAAAGCAGCTCACAATCTCCTTTACCTTCCTCCCCCACAACAGACACCCTGTGAGGTAGATGAAGATATTGGATTTATATCCCGCCCGCCACTCCGAGGAGTCTCAGAGCGGCTCACAATCTCCTTTCCCTTCCTCCCCCACAACAGACACCCTGTGAGGTGGGTGGGGCTGGAGAGGGTTCTCACAGCAGCTGCCCTTTCAAGGACAACCTCTGCCAGAGCTATGGCTGACCCGAGGCCATTCCAGCAGGTGCAAGTGGAGGAGTGGGGAATCAAACCCGGTTCTCCCAGATAAGAGTCCGCATACTTAACCACTACACCAAACTGACTAGTAACCATAGCTCTATAAAGAAACTTTGCTACTATTTTCAGCTATTTCAGGATCAGAATTATCAAGCAGGGAGAGAACCTTAAAATCATCTGGAGTCTCTAAAACTTGGGCCAATATGGGATACAAAAGATCCCAAACTGTGAGGGCACTGGAGAAGAACTTGGGCGACAGTTTCGACACAATCCATCTTACATGGACAGTACCTACTCAAATAGGGAGTCCCTTGAATTCTGCCAGATAAAAGCTAAATTCAACTTTTAGGCTGCTCTCCCTTGAAAACAGGGCTCAGAGCTTACAACAGTGATAAAAATTACAATTTGTTGCTGTTATTTTACAAAAAAAAATAGGTCTAGACAATGGGATGGTCAAAGACTAGAAAGACTTCAGGAAGAAATTTCTAGAGCAGGAAAGCAAGAAGGAGAACAGCCATTAAGTCCCGCATCCTGGAGGAACTGAAACCTCATTGAGTGAGCGAGCACACCACGGGTGATCATCACGTGCATATGAGCACATCATGGCCTGATTCAAAAGGGGTAAGGAGGCAGAAACGGAAGGGGAGGTTCAGCTTTCCCAAATGGCTTGGCTTTGCAAAAGGAGAGTGCAAACAGCAGGAAGAGGGGTTAAAATGCCTGGGGCTCTTTAGCTTGAAGAAGCATTGACTGAGGGGTGACATGATAGAGGTTTACAAGATTATGCATGGGTTGGAGAAGGTAGAGAAAGAAGTACTTTTCTCACAATACAAGAACTTGTAGATACTCAATGAAATTGCTGAGCAGTCAGGTCAGAACGGATAAAAGGAAGTATTTCTTCACCAAAAGGGTGATTAACATGTGGTTCACTGCTGCAGGAGGTGGCGGCGGCTACAAGCATAGCCAGCTGCAAGAGGGGATTGGATAAAAATATGGAGCAGAGGTCCATCAGTGGCTATTAGGCACAGTGTATTGATAGAACTCAGTCTGGAGCAGTGATGCTCTGTATTTTTGGTGCTGGCAGGGGAGCAACAGTGAGATGGCTTCTAGTGTCTTGGCCTCACTGATGGACCTCCTGATGGTACCTTGTTTTTTTTTTTGGCCACTGTGTGACGCAGTGTTGGACTGGATGGGGCATTGCCCTGATCCAACAGGGCTTCTCTTATGTTCTTTTACCCTCTGAACCAATACAGTGCTGTGAGGGGAGCAAGCAGGGGCAGATCCTTGAGTTCTCATAATGAACAGTATTATACAGTTAGTAATTTAGAGACTGCTAATTACTGTTATGAGTTCTAGTCCAACATTATATACTTCTCCCCATCTCCCATTCCTTTTCTGTTTGAACTCCTAGTTTAAATTTGGATATTTTAGATGGACACTACATACATTTGAAGAAGTCAACTGGACTTATTATTATTAATTATTATTTATTAAATATGATGAATCGCCCTATCCTGGCCAGCGCCAGGCTCAGGGCGATGTACAACAGTAAAATCAGTTACATAATATATATATATACACACACACACACACACGCAGGAATATAGTTTTTAAGGTGTTACCGAGGTCCCTTCTAATTTTGCTAGGACAGATAGTTTATCTTGATTTCAGTAAGGCTTTTGATAGGGTCCCACATACTATCCTTGTTGACAAGTTGGTAAAATGTGGTTTGGATCCTGTTACCGTTAGGTGGATCTGTAACTGGCTGACAGATCGCACCCAAAGAGTGCTTGTGAATGGTTTCTCATCCTCTTGGAGAGGAGTGACAAGTGGAGTGCCTCAAGGATCTGTCCTGGGACCTGTTTTGTTCAACATCTTTATCAATGATATGGATGAAGGAATAGAGGGAATGCTTATTAAATTTGCAGATGATACTGAATTGGGAAGGGTTGCAAAAAGAAGAAGACAGAAACAGGATACAGGATGACCTTGACAGGCTAGAAAACTGAGTTAAAACCAATAAAATGAATTTTAACAGGGATAAATGTAAAGTTCTGCATTTAGGTAGGAAAAATCCAATGCATGGTTATAGGATGTGGAGACTTGTCTTAGCAGTAGTATGTATGAAAAGGATTTAGGGGTCTTAGTGGATCATACGCTGAACATGAGTCAACAGTGTGATGCGGTGGCTAAAAAAGCAAATGCAATTTTGGGCTGTATCAACAGAAGCATAGTGTCCAGATCACGTGAAGTGATGGTATCGCTTTACTCTGCTCTGGTAAGACCCCACCTGGAGTATTGTGTTCAGTTTTGGGCACCACATTTTAAGAAGGATATAGACAAGCTGGAACGGGTCCAGAGGAGGGCGACGAAGATGGTGAGGGGTCTGGAGACCAAGTCCTATGAGGAAAGGTTGAAGGAGCTGGGGATGTTTAGCCTGGAGAGGAGGCGGCTGAGAGGTGATATGATCACCATCTTCAAGTACTTGAAGGGCTGTCATATAGAGGAGGGTGTGGAATTGTTTTCTGTGGCCCTGGAAGGTAGGACCAGAACCAATGAGTTTAAATTAAATCAAAAGAGTTTCCAGCTCAACATTAGGAAGAACTTCCTGACCGTTAGAGCGGTTCCTCAGTGGAACAGGCTTCCTCCTTGGGAGGTGGTGGGCTCTTCCTTCCTTGGAGGTTTTTAAACAGAGGCTAGATGGCCATCTGACAGCAATGAAGATCCTGTGAATCTAGGGGGAGGTGTTTGTGAGTTTCCTGCATTGTGCAGGGGGTTGGACTAGATGACCCTAGAGGTCCCTTCCAACTCTATGATTCTATGATTTACTCAGCTACCCCCTGGAATGTTTTAACAAAACCACGGATTCTGCAGGAAGGAATGAGGTAGGGATGATTTCTTTATCCTTATATTTTCTATCTTTACTGAACCTCCGCCAACTGCTACAACATTTAGTACCTGCATAAAAAGAGTCACTGGGTACAGGTAATTTGAAAACACTGTTTTATGTGGATTATGTCACTGTCGTCCAGTGACCAATCTGTATTTGAACTACACCAAGTAGTAAATATTCTGATCTAGGATAAAAATTAGTTCCCCATTTCAGTGAGTGTCGGCAATGAGATCAATAGAGCATCTAGGATTTATTTTTTCCTGACAGAAAATACACACAACTGCTAACTATGTGTCAGGATCTATGCCATGTGATGCCTCCTGCCATTTCTTTATTCATGCTTGGTTTTACACGCAATTGTCACTGTCTTGCTTTGCTGTGAGAGGTTATCTCGCTTCCCACAGTGGAGATGATGCTGGCAGCTGGGGAACGCAGAGCCACCCCCTTCCCTTTCCGCCATTGGGGAAGTAGACTGGGAATGGTCCTTGCTTCTCAGGAGATCAGGTGATGTGTTCCCTTTGAACTGTTTCATGAGGTGGTAGAAGGCTTGGGGGTGGGGTGAAGAAAGCCCATGCTTTTCTGAATTACTTAATAGAAGAAGATATTGGATTTATATCCCGCCCTCCACTCCAAAGAGTCTCAGAGCGGCTCACAATCTCCTTTACCTTCCTCCCCCACAACAGACACCCTGTGAGGTGGGTGGGGCAGGAGAGGGCTCTCACAGCAGCTGCCAGAGCTACGGCTGACCCAAGGCCATGCTAGCAGGTGCAAGTGGAGGAGTGGGGAATCAAACCAGGTTCTCCCAGATAAGAGTCCGCACACTTAACCACTACACCAAACTGGCTCTCCACTGTGAATTTGTACTTTCACCTCTAGCAAGGCCTCCATAAGGGAAAGGTCTAAACTTGGAACATATCAATAAAGCTTCACCTATGCTTTCATAGTAGAAGTCTATCTGAGTGCTACTTGGCAAAACCTCACACTATATTCCCCCCTACAGGAGGCATCTAAAGAGACCTTAAAAGATTGGATCTTAACAAGTTTTCATGTGGGAGCATGGGAGCCATTATGATGAACATCTCTAGGCTCTTTCTTATGAGGAATCATGTTATTATCCTCATCAATTCCCTACAATACAGAGTTGGCAAAAATATGTGTCTAGTTTTATATGGAACAATAGGAAACCTAAGATAGTACTGGCTACCATGAAAGAGGTGCTCTCATCCTTTGCTATTTTTCTGTATGCTCAAAACTCCTGTTGGGAGTGGATCCAAAGTGATTTGTAACAATATTGCTCCTTGATCCCTTTGTATCATTACCTTGGCAGAATTCCAGCTATAATTCCATTCCACAATTAAGGATACATTTGCCCATCAATCTCCAATTTTATTTTCTTCACCAGGTTTCCCCCCAGAATTAAAACTAAACAAATGGTAACCATATTAACTAAGCTTGTTATTCCTGTTTCATCCTTGAATCTGTTAACCATCTTTGTTATGCTGTAATCTAATTTACTGCTCACCCTTTACCTATATGTATGACCTAACAATTTCCATTTCATTGTATCTGAATGTCAGGTTCTGGGTAGCTGTCATCAACTTAGCCTCTTTGATTTAAATCCAATAAGTACTTTATTGAAAAAGATACATGTTCACAGCAAGATGTTCTTGCTAGAACTAACCTCATAAGGGAGGACCAGAAATTTATACTCTACATATGACAGTTAATGACATCAGCAACTTAACGCAAGCAAAATTAGTGGTAAGCATTTGAATTATTATGTGCTTAATCCCCACATAGTCACTAAGTGTTTCTTTGCAGATGAACTCCAAGCAGTTTTTTCCCAGCCATACAGATAACCATAGAGAAAAGGGAGGCTGTGACGGAACCGGCCCAATTCTGCCTTCAGACCCGGTCCTGTCAACTCCCTTTTGAGTTGCCAACTCCTGCAGGGAGCTTATCTTCTTCCCACCACGAGGGCACACTGCCACCACCTGCTCAATTTAGGGGTTCCTGACTGAGAGGAACAGGACTCCCAATCCCCCTTCTTGCCAGTTCTGTGGCCTCAAGGTCCTCTGCCCACCCAGCACCTGGTTAACACAGAGACCACAGTCCTTCTTTGGGAGACCCCTGGAGGATTGGCATCCTTGCCAACTGCATGCCTTTCCTGGACTCCCCTCTAACAGTAGTGTGGTCTAAGGCGGTTGGGGAACCTTGGAGGTACAGAGAGACTACCTTTTTAAACAGGCAAAACATTTATTTAAAATTTATAACTTTATACAGGCATTACAAAATTGTGAACAGAAGAACTAAATCAAACTAGGGAAAAACGCTCCTTCTTTCCCTACTATACCACTGGCCCTCCTGATCAGACCATCCAGAACCCACTCACCAGCCTCCAAGACTCAAACTCTCGACCGTCAGCTTCCCCTGACAACTTTTAACTGCCCGTTTCCCTCCAAAAGCCTCTACTATAAAACCCTGTTCCTGCCCAGGAACTGGTTTACCTGCCTGCCGCATTCTGGGAGACCAGCCTGACAGACTTCCTGTCACTCTAGGAGGCCTCCTCAGGAGGGGAGGGGGAAGGAGGAACAGACTAGGCCAAAGCCTTGCCTAGAGTTTAAGACTCCTCTCGCCAACTCCCAGACAAGCACAGGCCTAAAATGATGTTTCTCCACACCTCCCCCTCCTTAGATTCTGAGCCGGAGGGGTTTCCTCCTACAGAGGTGACCCCGTAGCAGAATCCAAAATAACCAGGGAGAAACCCATTAACCAAAATAGAACATATACCAGGATTAGGAATTTCCCCAGCGTATTACAAAGTCCGACACCCTAGTTGTCCACGTCCTTCCCTGACAGATAGTCTGCAATCACACTGTGCATTCAGCAACAAGCTTGCTCTTCCTCTGGAATTCCTGGATTTTCCAGGACCACTTCTGGAGCTTGGTGCTCTTCCTTGGATGCAGCGTTGTTGGGATGAGTGGTCTGTCACAGGAGGGAATTCCTGGCCCCACATATGAGGTTGGAAACTGCCCAGGTCCCACACAGTTGCTTCTTTATCCCTCATTGGTGGAATGTTCCCTCTGTCCACTCTGTCCTCCCAGAAAACCACCTCTGGTGCTCCAAACTGGCATTTGTTCAGCTTCTCATTGTCTCCTTCCTTACTACTACTTATGCAGCACTATGGCCCTCACAGAGAATGGCTGTGGTATGTTCACGTGCACCATTTCAGGTGTCTTTCCAGCCCTCTCCACAGCCACCACATAAGTAGCATTGACCAGATTATCCACAGTCACATGGGGTCCCTCCCATTCAGCTTTCAGTTCACCGGTATGAAGTGGCAGGCAAACCATCACCCTTTCCCCATCTCAGCTTCTAAGAACTCCACTTCCTGGTCCCTTGCCACCTTACACAGCAGTTCTAGACTAGGGTCACTTTGAACCTCTGACAGGAACGTTTCTGGCTCCCCCAGACTTTCTGCCATCTGTTCCTCCAAGCCACCCCTAGTCCCACTGTTTCCAGGACACTCAGTCAAGGTTTGGTTTGGGTTCTCAGTCTCCCAGTTGGTTTTTATGCACTACCCAACTGACCCCCTTCCTGCTTGGAAGGTTTCACAGCTTCCCCGGACTCCTGTCTGCCCTGCTCCCAGACAACCTGCTCTGAGAGAGTCTCTGAAGATCCCACTTCCTGATCCACAGCTACCTGGTGAACTGGTTCCAACCTAGGGTCACTCCGGACCTCCTCCTGGAACCACTCCCATTCCCCCAAGCTTTCAGCTATGTGCTCCTCTGAGCCCACATTAGCCTTGCTGCTCTCAGGACCTCCTGTGAAATCCCCACTCTCCACCTCTGTCTCTTCTGCATGCACATCCTTTACGCTAGACAGGTTCCCTTCTTAGCAAGGAACATCCACAGCCTCTTGCTGCACTTGGGGAAAGCTACATCCCTCTTCCTCTTGGGAACACCTTCCTCCAGGGCTTGAGATGGGCTGATTCTCCCCCTCTTGGGTGACTTTGCTTTTCTTGTGTTGAGCTGCTTTCAGACGCCGCACCTCAAGCTCATGCTTCCATTGCTCTCTATCAGTCTGGAGACACCTTCGTTCCAGTTGCTGCTGGAGGCTCTCTACGAATGAGTCTGGTTGCACTTCTACAGGAGCCTCTGCATGCTGGTTATAGTAAATAAAGAGGACTTGCATATCTAGCATAGTCATATCTTCACACTCCAGCTTACGCTTTGCGCACTCTTCCTGGAGCTGCAGCTTCATCATATTCAGGATGTCCCGCATCTTGATACGCTCCATCCTAACTAAACTCCAGTCGACCCAAGAAAATAAAATAACACTTCTGTCACTGCCTGGTGGGTACACCAGCTTAAAATGCCTGTTCAGACCCTTGGCTTGGTCTTCTGTCCCCTCTGTCTGTCCAATCCCACCACTGCCACCAAATGTGACAGAACCGGACCGATTCTGCCTTCAGACCCGGTCCTGTCACCTCCCCTTTGAGTTGCCAACTCCTGCAGGGAGCTTATTCTCTTCCCACCACTAGGGCACGCTGCCACCACCTGCCACCAAAGTGATGTCACATCCTTGCCAGGTGCCACACCAGAGCAAGGATGGCACAACTTTCAAAACATCAACATAGTGGATTTGCAAACGCTCTTGGCTACTCAGCAAAGGAGAAAACGGGAGGGGGGAAGGAGAAAGAACTCTCTCCTTTTACCAGGTTGTTCTGCACCTCCCTCCTGCCTCACTAGAGGAAACAAGTGTGGGGAGGGGGAGAGAACCTGAAATATGCCTGCTGGAGGATTCTTCCTCTCTCTTGCACACTCTTGGTACAGAGTAATAATCCAATAGCAAAACAGTGAAATTAACAAATTGAAAAGACATTTGGTCAAACTGAAACTAACAAATTGAAAAGACATTTGGACGCATTTCCACCAATTATAGCTATATACCCACAGTATTTCCGTGCATTTCTCTTTAAGAATAGTTTATCAGAATAATGTTGGGTTATTATATTGACGAAGTAAAGACAGAGATGCTGGTTGTCTCATTGCCTGCACTGGACCTATCTCCCACTATATTCTAGTGTATTTTTTTGTACTGGCAAACTGAAATGATGTTTATAATGCATGCTACATGTTAAAAAGCGAATGAGGTAACAAGAACACATCTGAGAAAATAGTTCTCAGTTTAACCCAGATGTTAAGAAACCGGAGAGCAATTAACAGACGGCTTTTATTGCCCTGTAACACCTTCTTCAATTCTGACATGCAGATGCTATCCAGACCAAATGTCTTTTCAGTTTGCTAATTTCACTGTTTTGCTATTGGATTATAACTCTGTACCATTTTGCATGCTTAACCACTGCCCACCAGCTGTACGTAACTCTGCTCACTATACACCATGCCTTTGTCTGACAAAGTATGCATGCATATGAAAGCCTACATTCTGAATAAAACTTGGTTGGTCTTAAAAGTGTTCCTGGACTCCTACTTTGTTCTCTTGCTTCAGACCAACACGGATCTGCCAACCTGGATCCAACCACTTGATAGTCTTACAAACTAGGACCATGCTAATGTAAAAGCGATTTCCTCTGGGCATCATACAATATTTAATTTTTATATTATAGCCATCAATTAGAGAAACGACCTACATTCCACACGTGGGAGAAATTACCGACAAACTTTCGAGCTGCATATTATACCCTTCAGAAGTTCAGGGGCTGAATGACACGCATATATGCTGAGGAGGGAGTCTTACACTATGCCTTAAAAATATTGCGTACTATATATAGCCAGTTATGTCTTTAAATTAAAATACTAAGAAAGTGAGTAAGAACATAAGAGAAGCCATGTTGGATCAGGCCAATGGCCCATCCAGTCCAACACTCTGTGGCACACAGTGGCAAAAATTTTTATATATACACACACTGTGGCTAATAGCCACTGATGGACCTCTGCTCCATATCTTTATCCAAACCCCTCTTGAAGGTGGCCATGCTTGTGGCCGCCACCACCTCCTGTGGCAGTGAATTCCACATGTTAATCACCCTTTGGGTGAAGAAGTACTTCCTTTTATCCGTTCTAACCCGGCTGCTCAGCAATTTCATCGAATGCCCACGAGTTCTCATATTGTGAGAAAGGGAGAAAAGTACTTCTTTCTCTACTTTCTCCATCCCATGCATTATCTTGTAAACCTCATAAGAACAAGTAAAGAACATAAGAACAAGAACAAGTAAAGCCCTGATAGATCAAACCCATAGTTCATCTAGTCCAGCATCCTGTCTCACACAGTGCCTAACCAGTTCCTCTGGGCTGCCAACAACCAGGCCCGGCACAGGGGGTTCTGACGCCCCAGACAGAGCCCCACCCCTCACTGGGGGGAGGCACAGAGGTGGGCTCATCGGAACTTGGCTCCGAGCGCTCCCACTGCCACACCTCTCCCCTGAGCTCACCCAGGCTTCCTGAATCTCAGGACACTTGGGCAAGGTCGGCTTGGCAGAGGGCATGCTTAGAGCTGGGCTCAGAGCACGCTTGGTGCTGAGGTGCTCAGCGGACCCCGGCTGGTGGCGCCCGCACAGTGCCGTCTTGCCAGGCTCCGAGGAGAGCACTGAGCAGGAGATGCCTGCGAAACCGGGCTGAGCAGTGTCTGCGTTCCGTGGAGCCTGCTTTCCATTGGAGGAAGGCAGGCTCCAAGGAGCACACACACTGCGCACGTGGGGAGAGAGCCACCTACTTGTCCTACTCCCACACACCGGCCATGACAACAACATGGCGCAGAGGGGAAGGATCTGGATTAGTGCATCTGAATATAGAGGTTCCCCTCAGTCAGTCATAGAATCATAAAGTTGGAAGGGACCTTCAGGGTCATCTAGTCGAACCCCCTACAGAATGCAGGAAATTCACAAGTACTTCCCCCTAAGTTCATAGGGTCCCTTTTGCTGTCAGATGGCCATCTAGCCTGCTTAAAAACCTCCAAGGAAGGAGACCCCTCACCATCTTGGTCACCCTCCTCTGGACCCATTCCAGCTTGTCTATATCCTTCTTAAAATGTGGTGCCCAAAACTGAACACAAGACTCCAGGTCAGGTCTTACCAGAGCAGAGCAGAGCAAAGCGATACCATCAATTCAATACCATACTTCTGTTAATACAGCTCAAGATCACATTTGCCTTTTTAGCCACTGCATCACACTGTTCAGCATATGGTCCACTAAGACCCCTAGATCCTTTTCACACAGACTACTGCCAAAACAAGTATCCCCCCATTCTATAGTGATACACTGGATTTTTCCTATCTAAATTCAGAACTTTACATTTATCCCTGTTAAAATTCATTTTACTGGTTTTAGCCCAGTTTTCCAGTCTGTCAAGGTCATCCTGTATCCTGTTTCTGTCTTCTACTGTATTTGCAACCCCTCCCAATTTAGTACCATCTGCAAATTTAATAAGCATTCCCTCTATTCCTTCATCCAAATCATTGATAAAGATGTTGAACAAAACAGGTCCCAGGACAGATCCTTGAGGCACTCCACTTGTCACTCCTCTCCAAGAGGATGAGGAACCATTCACAAGCACTCTTTGGGTGCGATCTGTCAGCCAGTTACAGATCCACCTAACAGTAACAGGACCCAAACCACATTTTACCAACTTGTCGACAAGGATAAGTACGTGGAGCCTTATCAAAAGCCTTTCTGAAATCAAGATAAACAATTTCAACTGCATTTCCCTGATCCAGCAAGGTGGTCGCTTTTTCCAAAAAAGAGATATGGTTAATCTGATATGACCTGTTCTTGAGAAATCCATGCTAGCTCTTAGTAACCACAACTATCCATTCTAAAAGTTCCAGAACTGAGTGATTTGTTCTAAAACTTTTCCAGGTAAAGACGTCAAGCTGACGGGTCAGTAGTTACCCGGATCCTTTCCCCCCTTCTCGAAGATGGGGCAACATTTGCCTGCCTTTTGGCACCTCTCCCGTTCTCCAAGAGTTCTCAAAAATAATTGCCAGAGGCTCAGAAATTACATCCACAAGTTCTTTTAGTACCCTTGGATAACGTTCATCTGGCCCTAAGGACTTAGTTTCATTTATTCCCCATTTATTCCCAATGAATCCATCTAATTCCCTTTTAAATGTTGTGGCCATCACTACATCCTCTGGCAGCAAATCCCATATCTTAGTCATTCTGTGCAAAGCAGTATTTCCTTTTGCCTGTCCTGAACCTACTGCTCATCAGCTTCATTGGGTGCCCTTGAGTTCTGGCATTTTGGGAGAGGGGAAAAAGTTCTTTGTCAACTCCCTCCCCTCCTTGCATGATTCTATAATAAACCTCTATAATGCCCCCTTTAATTGCCTCTTTCCTGAACTGAAAAGTCCCAGATTCTGCAGCCTTTCCTCCTAGGGAAGGTGCTCCAACCCCATCATCTTGGCTGCCCTCCTCCTCTGTACTTTTCCCAATTTGGCAATATTCTTTTTGAGATATGGACTAACCTGTGCTCACTATTCCAAATGATGCTGCATCATAGATCTATACAGGGGCATTACAATGCTGGCCATTTTATTCCCGATACTAGTTCATAATGCAACAGAATTTTAGAATTACTGAATCTCTAACCTATAAGAAGATGGGAGAAAGAACTAGAGCATCCCCAGAAATCCTTAAATCAGTGTATGGGGAGAAGAGAGGTAATGGAGTGGTTAAGAAAGCTCAAAGGCAACTTAAGTTTTCTTAAGAGGGGATGGAAAATTTCACTGCTTCCTCCCTCCCATTTCAGTCCACTTACCCCCAGAAAATTGGTTCCATGGGTCAGCAGAACTTCCGGAACAACGTGGAGGTCTGGAGTGTGAGAAGGAAATACCTTCGGTCTCGAATTTTTGCGAAAAATCATTGAGAGGGTAGTGCTCCCGGGGCTGATCCCCCTGCTAGTCCAAATAGCAGATCAAGAACCAAGGTCTGCTGTCCAAGAGAACAATCACAGACAAATAGCTGGTTGTTCAGTGCCTCAGTACTTTTTCCAGGCGTTGCAACAGTATTAAGTCAGACACTTTCCTAATCTATGTTTCTCCAAGTTTGATAATTTTGACAACTTGCTCGTTGGATGAGCCTTTCTATTTTGCATTCCCAATATATGAATGGGTTAGTTTGAGGCACATTCCATATAAAAATGCAACATGGGACCTCAAACCTCAGTGAGTGTGGTCCTACAGGGTGCTTTTTTTAGCGAGAAAATGTATTTTCGAGTGTCCACAGGTAAAACCATTTTCTCCAGAATAACACCGCATCAATTGAGTTTACTGCCAATGTTGCATATACTCTTGGAAGACAGAACGCATTTTGCTTTTGTACTTCAACAATTACACTTTCCATCTAACTTGTACTTTGCATTTTCCACTTAGGGAGGCCTGTCAATCACTCCCCCCCCCCCTCCATTCTCCTTTGTAAAGCTCCTATTAGGTGAGCAGCTTGTTCCTTGTTCTGGAACCTTTTCGCCTCCCCTCAGTGATTCTTCTGAGGCGCTCTGCTGCCCGGGGCTGCCTGCAAAGCAGCTTGGAAACTTGAGCTGCTTCCAATGCGGGGTGGCAGCGGGGGCTCCCTTTGCTGTCCTCTGGGGGTCATCCCCCCCCCAAGAAGAAGAGGAGGAAGCGCCTTGGGGGCCCTGCACAGGAAGGCGGTTACCTGCAAAGCTCTTGTCGGACCGGCGGCCCACCTGCTCCGAGGCCTGTTTTCTTCTCCTCCCGCCCGGGAGATGCGAAGACCTAAAATACATCAATAAATAAATGCAGTTTTTTTCCGGGGGGGCAGTTTTGTCTACCCCCCCCGTGACTTGGGGGGGTGGGGGGAGAGCTCTGCTGCTGCAGCCCCCTCCCCTCCCCGGAGCCACCCCCCACGGGACGGGACCCTCCCCCGCCGTGCCTACCTGCCGCCGCCGCCTCCCGCCCAAGACGACCCCCCCCCCGACTGCAGTCCAGCCGCAGCCCTGAGGACCACGTGGAGCCGGCCAGCCAATGGTGGCAGAGGGGGCCTGAAGGGGAGGGCGCCTGTCACGTGGGCAGAGGGAGGGAGGAGCCAAGAGGAGGAGGAGGAAGGCGGCGCTCCAGACGGCCGGGCCGAAGAAAAGGCCATTGGCTGCCCGGGGGTCGATGGGCTAGATCCCGCCCCTTGGGGCCCACGACACGTGCGACCTCCTCCCCTCCAGAGGGGCGGGGCAGGGGGCGGGGCCTTGAGGCCTAGGGCAGCGCAACACCCCGCCCCCTGTCCCATCCTGGGCCAAGCGAGCGGCCCCTTCCTCAGCCCCTCCTGTGGGCAAGGCCGCTCTGCAGGAGCCCCAGGGGCAGTCAGCGCCAGTAGGCCCAAAGGGAAAGCGTCCGTTTCCTTTTGGCGATCATGTATTGCCCACACCACAGGTAGGGTTGCCAAGTCCAATTCAAGAAATATCTGGGGACTTTGGGGGTGGAGCCGGGAGACATTGGGGGTGGAGCCAAGATCAAGGCTGTGACAAGCATAATTGAACGCCAAAGGGAGTTCTGGCCATCACGTTTAAAGGGACTGCACGCCTTTTCAATGCCTTCCTTCCATAGGAAATAATGAAGGATGGGGCACCTTCTTTTGGGGCTCATAGAATTGGGCCCCCTGGTCCAATCTTTTTGAAACGTGGGGGTATTTTGGGGAGAGTCACTAGATGCTATACTGAAAATTTGGTGCCTCTACCTCAAAAAACAGCCCCCCCCCAGATACCCGCGGATCAATTCTCCATGATTTTCTATAGGAATAAATCTCCCTTGGGAATAACAGAGTTCCCAGCAGACATTTCCCTCCCCTCCCCCCGCTTTCTGACGTCCCTGAAGCAGAGGGAGGGCCTCCAAACCGGGGGATCCCCTGCCCCCACCTGGGGATTGGCAACCCTAACCACAGGAGACCGCATAGGCCAGGGGTGTCAAACTGATTTATTGTGAGGGCCAGATCTGACACGAAAGAGACCTTGCTGGGCCAAGCCACCTCAGGCCTGGCCATGTGTGCACCTATTGAAGATTAGGTAGCAGAGATATACATTTTTGTAAAGAACACAGACAAAAAATTAAAAACACACACATTAAAACGTGCTTGAAACGTTAGCACTCATTGGTCTTAAAGGTGCTTTCTTTATTTCCCATAGGATCCAGGGAACTGGGCAAAGGAAGCTTTCCTTCCTTCCCCAGAAGGACGGGGGGGGGGGGGGGAGCCTCAGCCAATAGACAGAAGAGAGGTTTAGCTCAGTAGCTGCTGTGCAATTGAAAGAGCCTGGCAAAGCAAGCTATTCCTCCCCAAGGGAGGAGCCACGGACAGTGGAGAAAATAGATACTTTGCTCTGTAGCTCCTGTGCAATTGAGCAAGCCTTGCAAAGCAGGCTGTTATGTAGAAGGTAGCAAGATATAGGGAGAAGGAAGTAGATGACAGCTAGTTGCTCAGGGGCCTGATAGGAGCTCTCTGGGGGCCTCATTTGGCCCCCGAACTGCATGTTTGACACCCCTGGCATAAACAGCTCAGACAGGGAACTCTGTGCCCTCAAGTAGGGTCTATCATTTGGGTGTATGATTCAAGTAGGAGTAATGTTATCTGAAAGGGTGAGTGGGTGTCAACTTGGCCAAGTGCAAAGTAATGCACATTGGGGCCAAAAATCCTAGCTATAAATACAAGTTGATGGGGTGTGAACTGGCAGAGACTGACCAAGAGAGAGATCTTGGGGTCGTGGTAGATAACTCACTGAAAATGTCAAGGCAGTGTGCGATTGCAATAAAAAAGGCCAATGCCATGCTGGGAATTATTAGGAAGGGAATTGAAAACAAATCAGCCAGTATCATAATGCCCCTGTATAAATCGATGGTGCGGTCTCATTTGGAGTACTGTGTGCAGTTCTGGTCACCGCACCTCAAAAAAGATATAGCATTGGGAAAAGGGCAACTAGAATGATTGAAGGGTTGGAACACTCCCTATGAAGAAAGGTTAAAATGCTTGGGGCTCTTTAGCTTGGAGAAACGTCAAATGAGGGGTGACATGATAGAGGTTTACAAGATAGAGGTTTACATGGGATAGAGAAGGTAGAGAAAACTACTTTTCTCCCTTTCTCACAATACAAGAACTTAAATTAATAAGTAAATAAATGAGACCAACAAGATAAAGAGCCTTATCAACTCCAACGTGAAGTGGTGGATTCCAATATTAACTATTTAATCAAATAATCACTACACGTTTAATATCAGAAGGATGGAAAACAAGTAGAGTTGTCCCCATACATAAAAAGGGGACCAAAACAAATCCAAAAAATTTCCACCCTATAAGTCTTGATATAGCTGCCAGATTATATGAGAAATTTCTTCTGCAAAGGTTAGAGGATTGAATCATAGAAAATAACATCATTTGTCTCGAACAAGCTGGATTTAGAAAAGGCCAAGGGACAATGGATCACTGCCCACCCTTTATCAGTTTATTCAGTCATAAAAGGTCCAACTGAAGCCCTATATATGGTGTTTGTTGTCATGGCCACTGCTTTTGATTCCAAAGACAGGAACCGACTCTGGGATAAGCTGAAGAAATTAAAATATTGGCAAGAGATTGCTGCTCCTTATTCGTGAGCTGCATACAGACACACATGCTAAGATCAGAGTGGGTCCCACAGGATCAATGACTAGAGAAATACCAGCATGTAAAGGTGTTAAACAGGGCTGTGTATTAGCTCCTATACTCTTCTACTTATATATAAATGTTATACTTATACTTATTCTACTTATATATAAATACATGCTAAGATCAGAGTGGGTCCCACAGGATCAATGACTAGAGAAATACCAGCATGTAAAGGTGTTAAACAGGGCTGTGTATTAGCTCCTGTACTCTTCTACTTATATATAAATGTTTTATTATTTTACTGTTTTAACTATCGTAATTGATGTATTTTAAATTTAAAATTCTATGTTAGATTTTATATGTTGTGAGCCGCCCTGAGCCACTTCGGTGGGAAGGGCGGGATATAAATTGAAATAAACTTAAACTATAGTGGAGAGACTAATTGGCCCTGAATTTGTCTCGCCAGCAATAGGCCATCAAAAAAATATCCATCATTATCTGCAGATGACATGGTCCTAGTTTCATTAACCAGGAATGGATTGAAGAAACTCTTGGATAATCTGGGAGATTATTGCTCTAAAGAAAAAGTTGTCATTAACTACACCAAAACTAAAGTAGTGGTATTTCAGAAAAAGCCCAAAAGGTATTCTTGGAGTGTACAAGCCATACCTAGGCTTAATATTCAGTGAAATCCTAAGCTAGAATGCTCACTTAGCCTCCTTAAAAGCTTCATACAAACGCATTGGAGTTATTATGAGCGTTTACTACAACAAAGCAGGTTTTCTTACAGATCCGGCCCTCAAACTGTTTGTTAGCAAAGTGATTTCGCATATATTATATGGTGCTGAACTTTGGGAGTGGAAAGGACAAACACTATCTAGTCTGGAGGTAACACAAAACTTCTTTTTAAGGCGTATTTTGGCACTTCCAAAAGGAGTGCCATCTGCCCTATTAAGGGCGGAAAGCCTTCCATCAATCAGGACACACATACATTTAACTGTATTAAAATCTTGGAAGAAATATCAGTTGGTACAAATGGAATCACTTGGCAAACTTAGCTACTTAGTATTAAATAAGGATAAAATCCGCTCTGATTTTGTTAACTACATTTCTCGCTATACAATTCCAGACGATCTACTGTGAGCTTCAGGAAATAATGATGATTTGCGTCAATGGGTGCTTAATGGGGGTGCTGTAACAGATTATTCGCTAATTGTTCAGACAAGTTCTGCCCCTTGGTATAAAAATATAAAGAAGGACCACCTAAGATTTACATATCTGGCAAATATTACTGTGTGCAAAGTTAGATCAGCATTTTCAGCTCTACAGTTTCAGACCATGCCAACAGAATATCTCCTGGGGCGATACACTAAAACATCTCAGGGGCAGCATATTTGTATATGCAAAACTTCTCTGGAGGACCTCTTCCATTATGTTATGGTTTGCCCACTGTATTCAGAACCTAGACACAAGTTTCTGACTGAAATAACAGATCAATTGTATATGGCTTCTGATATGTATAAGCTAATACTTCTGTTGTCAGATACTGACTCTATGGTCTCTTATAAGGTTGCACTTTTTGCTTTGGCTGCTAGCAAAATCAGGGCAAAGGCAGTACCCAGGTAAAATGATGTTGTTAACTGGGCCATTAGAGCTTGATAATAGAATCACAGGGACGCTGTATGTAGCTAAGATTGTGAATAATCTAAATTTGAATGTTTAGAGTCCTTGACTGTTTTTAACTTGTAAGTTGCTGTAATTGTAATGGCCAATGGCTGTATGCAATAAATTTTACTACTACTACTACTACACTGCTGCAGGAAGTGGTGGTGGCTGCAAGCATAGCCAGCTTCAAGAGGGGATTGGATAAACATATGGAGCAGAGGTCCATCAGTGGCTATGAGCCACAGTGTAGCCAGAAATCTCTGTCTGGGGCAGTGATGCTCTGTATTCTTGGTGCTGGGGGGTGGGGGCACAGTGGGAGGGCTTCTAGTGTCCCGGCCCCACCGATGAACCTCCTGATGGCAACTGGGGTTTTTTGGCCACTGTGTGACCTAGAGTGTTGGACTGGATGGGCCATTAGCCTGATCCAATATGGCTTCTTTTATGTTCTTATGTTCACTGGCCACCTGTCTAGTGCGGTCATGTATAAGACTGAAAAATAATACTTTTCTCAGAGAACTGGAATCCTGATTACCTTTTGGCACAGTCTTTGAAAAGGATCCTGTTTAAAATGGTGATTATTTGAAATACTTTCCTTTCAGAGTTCTAGAATATAAGAAATTCAACACTAATAAATCTCTTTTCTACACAGAGGTGAGGTCCAATTCCTGCAGTTCATTTTTCATATTATTCAACCGTTCCTGAATTTACCTTTCATATTTTTTTTTGTAACTTCCTCTGAAGTTCTAACATCTTTAGCTTTTGCTCTCTTTTAATATTGATTTCCTTCTTAAACGGGCAGCCCAATCCTAACTCCTGTGGCATTTGGCTGTGGCATAAGTGTGGTGCCGCTCATCCACTTCCTAAGGGCTTAGTTAAGGTCTTTGTTAAGATAATGGGTTGTAATGACCCCATAAAATTCCCTAAATTGGCAAAGCGGAGGGGCATTCTAAAGATCTATCAGAAAGAGGAACGTCCAGTCAATGCCTACATCAGCAAATTACACCAGTTGCAAGCAGAGGGAAAGGGACAGGAGGTACTGGTGGGCCCTTTAGACCCCTCAACAAAGGGGAGACCCCGTAGCAGAAGTGCAGATTCAACAAAGGTTCTGGAGGCTGATACCGCTATGTGCTCGATGACTACTCCATCCGGAATGGCTTCAGCTCAACCTCCTCAGGGCCCCTCACTAGGGCCAAATCTTTCTGTCGATGTCTCCTGTGGACAACAGGGTTCATCTAAGGCATAAACTGGATTTGACATCATCGAGATAGGATCCTCTCCGGAGGACCAACCTGCCAAAAAGAAGAGGAAGGAGGCACACCCACAAGAGTCTCCCTCTCCACCCAAGGTTCCAGTCAGCAGCAAGCAGATGATGCTGATCTTCAACCCTTCCAGACCTTATCCCAAGAGGAGTTCCAGTCCCTTTTTGGCAGAGGTTGTTCAAGACAAGAGACCACAGACGACATCAACAGGACACTGTGAGTCATACGTTTTCTCCCTCTTTGTCTGGGTCACCTTTTGGGGGACTCACAGGGAATACCAAAATTTGCTCAAGGTGCAAGAGAAGCTCATTTGTTAGAACTCTGGGACAAATCAAAACACGCTCCTATGGCTGAAGGTTTTGACCTTCTTATATCGGAAGACTTTTAAAAACTGGACTTAGCTAAATTCTGGGGTTTCCTTTTATTTCATGTGGGCTTGCCAAGGGTTCCAACAATTGCCGTAGACAAAAGAAGTAATGATGCTACACTTGACATGTTAGATAAATACAAAGCGGTACTTATGGACTTCTTTACCGGTAAGCTGCATCGTTATTCTCGATCCATCAACAAAGCAGTCTACGCCAGATCTCTGTCCGTCAATATAGTGGACAGGCTGGTCGTTGGGTGTCGAGGCTGCATTTCAACAGAGAGATCTATCCATTGTGGCTATCGGAACATGGTCTTTTGGCCTTGTTAAAAGAAATCCTTGGTTATGCAGACAGCAGGCCGAAGAATGAGTTTTCTGGACTTTATGACTATCCTACTGACAAAGGGACTGAGCTCACACAAACGGAATGGGCAGCTTGGTGTAGCCAGGCTATCCGTGTCCTTAAGGTTAGAATCCAACAGATTAAATCCGAAGCCGACTCTCTGGCCAGAGAGACAGCCATGACCGCAAAAGGGAAGAAACGTCATCGTTTGACACCTGCAGCATCGCCTGCCATCCAGCCAACTGTGCCGGTGACAGTCTGTGCCTACATCCAGCAGACTACGGTGGTGCCTGAGGCACAAGGAGCCCAACTTGGTCGTCAGAGGGACTCTGCTCGCCAAAGTCTCTCGCAAACCAGTGAGGAACAGAGCGCTCGTTCTCATGCTGAGAGGCGGCTTTTCTTAGAGCTGGAGGAGGGGGAGAGGGAACAAAGGAAGGGCAGAGAGGAATATTCCATTGGGGAGAGCAGTGGGGATATATCTGGGATAGAATCTATTCCTGGTTCGGATGTGCACTCTCACGACGAATCAGAGGGGAGTTCCAAAGTTGATTCTGACAAGTCAGATGAGATAAGGGAAAGGGAGATAAGGGGGAGGGGGGCGAACTATGCTCAAGGGGTGTGGAGTCTCCTCTGGTGTATAACATGCAGAAGATCAGTGTACTCCCAGGCACCTCTCCTTCTTTTCCTACAGCACAACAGGGAACATAACAGCCAGTGTTAGAGCCAGAAATTGTTTTTCCACAACAGATGGCTTGTTCGCAAGGCATCCCCTACCAAGGAAAATTTCCACCAAAGCCTTAGAGACTCAGCCAGAAAAGAATGACTGCTCCAGATGGGACAGTGACTGAACTGACTGAACATTTGCCTGTCAGAGGGGGAGCATCTATAGCAGATTTGACCATGATTGTGACGGAATCAGAATACCCCCAAACTGGACTGATTGCTTCAATTGTGAGTAAAAATCATAAAAGCACACCTTTGACACATGTAAATCTTTCCACAAGGCCTTCGGAGTCCTCGTTCAAAGATCCATCACTAAACGCTATCTCTGCAGATGATTTTTCACAAGCTGTTCTATGGAGGAAAATTGAAAATCTTTTTTCGGGTCCCCCCCCCCCACCCGGGGGGGGACCTCCATTTCTGACTCCTCTGATGGGGGGGAATATTATAAGTCCGAATCTGTAATCAATCATCCTATTGTTGCTAGAAAGAGCCATAGTACGTAGAGATGAGCTTTATTGCTTCCTGGATCACTGTAACCGGTTCTTGATCTTCAGTCACTCTCAAAGCTAAAAGCCGCTGAGACGTGTTTGTCATTCTGTCTTTCTGCCATTCACCATGGAGAAGCACTGTCCCCAATGATGTAGCAAAGGTCCTCAACCTCCTTTGGTTCCTAAGAGTCATCTGATAATTCTGAACCATCTGTTAACACCTGTCCAAACGATTCATGTCAATTTCGACACCCTTGTCCTTTTCCACTGTGAAGCTAAAATGCCTTGAATGGCACGGTGATATTCTCGTAGCTCAATGGAAGAATTCACCTTTTTGGCTCGAATACACACTTCTTTAATAGCTTGTTTCAATTTTTCCCACCAGAAAACTACATCTTCCACACGTTTTAACATAAGAAAATAATCCACCACCTGGGACACTTCCCTTTCCAACAGAAAGTTCTGAAGATCTCTATCTTGAATATGCCACCGAGGGATCGGGTGTACCTTACATGGGGTGACACAGGAGGAAGTCACCATGACCATATGATCAGACCAGATGTTGAAAATTAATTTCACTGCAGATGGAAGTAAAGAGGGGTGACTCCACATCCTATCTATCCTACTCACCACCCTCGGGTGGTAATAAGTCATTTTACTCCCAGAGAAGGAACTATATTTGGATCTGAAAACCCCCCCGATGATGAACTGGGAGAAAATCCAATTTGGTTATTGTAGACAAACCAACGTCTTTGAGGTTTAATTGCTCCTTCAGGAGCTTCTTTAAAGAGCCCTCCTTTACTGTAAGAAGTTTATAACCCTTCTGAGAGCAAAAATTGAAGGGATGCCTATCTTCTATTTCTGATTTTATGTTAAAATCCCCCACTATTAATAAGTGTCTGTTAGTCCTGAACCCTCAAAACTGAACACCTGAACCCTCAAAACTTGCCATACCCCTTTCCGTCGTCCCACATCGACAGGGGCGTACAAGGATATCAGCCTATATTTCCCCTGGAGTTTATCCTGAAAATTTACCAAATTAAAATCCAATACAAAAAGATGACCTGGCATAGTGTCCACCGTTTTAATTACCTTAATAAATTGGTTTCTCTCTTGTTTAAATAAAACCCCAATACCTCCCACTCCTTGGTCTAACATCAAAGACTACGTTGAGGGACGTCACTCCGTGCCCTCTGTGCACGACTTTGCTCACGGGGAGTCCTCTTGTTTGTCTCCTGCAGTACAACTATATCTGTTTGTAATCGTGAGCAATGATAAAAAATTTACTCCCTCCTCGCCTCCTGCCAGATTCCCCTACAGTTCCAAGATGTGACTGTTAAGGTCATGATGTCAAGTAAAATTTTAAAAAGGGGCAAGAAAACACAGCAAGAAATTAGCAAGTTACTGCTATTTTTAACAGGAAGCCTGCAAAACTTAAATTTATAGGAATCTAAATCCACAGTATAATTTCTTTAACATATATAAAAACTAAAGATTAAACTATTCAAGAAAAAAGGGAAGCACTACAAAGTCATACACATACAGATATATACCCATCCAAATATCGATATCAGGTAACATCACAATCACATAGCATCACAATCACTATTATTCCACCTTTTAAACAAATAAACATTAGCAGTTACACCTTTGCATTAATATCCACCCCTCCGTTTATCTCGTGCTCTCTCTTGCTGCCACTTTCTCTCTCATGCTCTCTCAGTTGCTGTCACTTTCTCTCTCGTGCTCTCATACTTGCTGTCACTGTCTCTCTCCTACTCTTTCTCTTGCTGTCACTCTCTCCTGATCTCTTATCACTTTCTTTCTCATCTCTCTCACTTGCTTTCACTTTCTCTCTCATGCTCGCTCTCTTCCTGTCACTTTCTCTCCCCAGCTCTCTTTTGGTGTCACTTTCTATCTCCTTCTCTCTCTTGCTCTCATTTTCTCTGTCATGCTCCCTTACTTGCTGTCACTTTCTTGTGCTCTCTCATTTGCTGTCACTTTCTCTTTCATGCTCTCTTGCTGTCACTTTCTCTCTCGTGCTCTCTCACTTGCTGTCACTTTCTCTCTCATGCTCTTTCTTGCTGTCACTTTCTCTCTCATGCTCTCTCATTTGCTGTCACTTTCTCTCTCGTGCTCTCTCTCTTCCTGTCACTTTCTCTCTCGTGCTCTCTCTTTTGGTGTCACTTTCCATTGCCTGCTCTTTCTTGCTCTCATTTTCTCTGTCATGCTCCCTTACTTGCTGTCACTTTCTCATGCTCTCTCATTTGCTGTCACTTTCTCATGCTCCCTCACTTGCTGTCACTTTCTCTCTCGTGCTCTCTCTTCCTGTCACTTTCTCCTTTGTGCTCTCTCACTTGCTGTCACTTTCTCTGTCATGCTCTCTCTTGCTGTCACTTTCTCTCTGTCACTTTCTCTGTCATGCTCTCTCACTTGCTGTCACTTTTTCTCTCTCATGCTCTCTCACTTGCTGTCACTTTCTCCCTCATGCTCTCTCTCTTCCTGTCACTTTCTCTCTTCTGCTCTCTCTTTTGGTGTCACTTTCTATCTCCTGCTCTCTCTTGCTCTCATTTTCTCTGTCATGCTCCCTCACTTGCTATCACTTTCTCTCTTGTGCTCTCTCACTCACTGTCACTTTCTCTCTCATGCTCTCTCTTCCTGTCACTTTCTCTCTTGTGTTGTCCCACTTGCTATCACTTTCTCTCTCCAGCTCTCTCTTTTGGTGTCACTTTATATCTCCTGATTTCTCTCTTGCTGTAGCTTTCTCTCTCGTGCTCTCACTGTCAAGCTTTTGTTTTAATCAAAGACTTGCTTTATTAAAACTCCATGACTTGCTCCAAGGATGGGTTCCTTGGAAGTAATGGTTAACACAGTATTGAATAGTATTTTATAGACTACTTCAAAAGGCAGGGTTACAGATAACTTCAAAAGAATAACATATGGATGTGACTTGATTCAAAGGTGAAAAAGCTACTAGCTAGTATCTCTTTTATGACTAAGGAATGCTCACATCTCCATTTCTCACACATTCTCTGCTAGCTGATAAGACATGGCTGTGTGAATCTGTGGAGAGGCACTTTACATTGTTAATACAAGGTTGCACTAAACATCCTGTAAGCAGTGGGATTTATTATGCTCCCACAGGGGAGAAGGGAGAGAAGGAGGGGGGGGGGAAATGAGAAGCAGAGAGAAGAAGGCATTGATAAACCAGCACTCAGAAATAGCATGCTTGACATTCTGCCCCCCCCCTTAAGATCTTCTCCTGGGTTTCGAAGGGTGTGCATTGTAAAACTTTTTAATTAAGTCCTTGGCTCTGACATGCGAGCTTTCGATCCACTCGTTGTGGGCTGGTGAGAAATGCTTCCATCGGATCAAAAAATATAAAACCCCTCGTTTTAACTTAGCATCTAATATTTTTTTAACTTCATGGTGACTCTGACCCCCAATCAGGATAGGTTGTGGAGCTTGAGGTCGAGGGTGCCAAGACGTAGCTCCAGGATCTCGTCGTAGACTGCAATGAAAGACAGGGTTTATTTTGCTAAACATTTTGGGTAATTCAAGTTCCACTATCACCTTATTGATCACTCTTTTAATACGAAAAGGTCCTAGGAATTTGTATGCCAATTTTTTAGAAGGTTTGGTAAAGGTAAGTTCTTGGTAGACACAAAGACTGTCTCTCCCACTTTAAAATCCCAAACCGGAGTATGGCTCTTATCATAGTGTCTTTTATATGTTTCTTTGGCCAATTCCAGGTTTTCTTCTATAACCTTCCAAACATTTTCCTAGTTTTCCCCACCATTGTTCAAATGAGGAAGGCACCTCTGGTGTCGCTCCACCCAGTAATAGTGGGAATGGTTTTCCTTCATACCCATTCACTACCAAGAATGGAGAGGTTTTTGTGAAGCTATGCACACTGTTGTTGTATTCGTATTCTGTGAACGTCAGGAGTTCCACCCAGTTGGATTGCTGGTAATTCACAAAACACCTTAAGTATTGTTCCTTGTGCTCAGAGGATAAACGGGAAGGCCAAGAGCAGTGACCCAGTGAGGGAGGGGTGGGTCATGTTGGTGCTTCCAGAGCTGGTGAGGAGGTGCAGCTGGTGGGCTTGCTCTTAGATTGTCATCTGTGCTTCAGGTTTCCTCCAATGGAACACGGGTGATGATGATGATGATATTGGATTTATATCCCACCCTCCACTCCTTAGAGTCTCAGAGCGGCTCACAATCTCCTTTACCTTCCTCCCCACAACAGACACCCTGTGAGGTGGGTGGGTCTGGAGAGGGCTCTCACAGCAGCTGCCCTTTCAAGGACAACCTCTGCCAGAGCTATGGCTGACCCAAGGCCATTTCAGCAGGTGCAAGTGGAGGAGTGGGGAATCAAACCCGGTTCTCCCAGATAAGAGTCCGCACACTTAACCACTACACCAAACCGGCTCTCCATGTTCGTACAACGGGACACCCTGCATGCCTTTACCAAGGAAGTGGTGACACAGACCCAAAAAATAAAAATTGGAGATCCTCTGCTGAATGACACCAGGATGGGGGTGCTTATTAACCACCCCCACCTGAAGAGGGTGCTGAGCAGGTAAGGTCACTATGTGAGGGAGGGATGAATGAATGGACAGCAAGAGAGGCCTGGTTTTTGAGCAGGGACAGTGGGATTGTTAGTTTCAAAAGACAATGAAATGGCTCTGGACTTGGACTTTGATAAGGATCAAAGGAAACATGATGATGGTGTTTTATGATGGGAACTCCAGATGTGCTCTTTGGTCTTTGAAAGCAGCCATGAGGAAGGGAAGGGCCGCACGGATTGTGGTCAAAGTGGATCCTTGCACATATACATACACACAACTCTAGAGGGGAAGGGTACCCATCCGATTTGGGAAATGTTGGGTTCTCTTTTGCAGCACACATGAGGCAATCAGTATATCTGTTTCTCCATGTGGTCTCGTGTGGATACTTAAAAACAGGGACTGAGGGCATGGACAGAGAAGACAGATCTTTCTACAAACCTGAGAAGAGCCCAGCTTTGCTGAAAAAATCTGAAATCTAAAAAAAAAGAAAATACACTGGGGTTCTTAGAACATCCAAAACAGTGTGACTGCAGCTTTAAGGAATGGATGCCTCCAGTACCCCTTGACAGGCAAAACATATTGCCATCCTTCAAGCCTTGGTTTCTGTCAGTAAAAGGGAGGGGGAAGGCACTTTTGGGGGCTGTTTTGGCTTTTGAGGGAAGACTCATTTGGGTCAAGCATGGCAGAAATCACCAAGCAACCTGCTAACTGCACAGTTTGCATGGCTTACCTAAGATTGCCTGCTTCCTGCTGGTCAACAGCAGCCATCCCATGAAGCCTGTATGGTGTAGTGGTTAGAGCTTCAAACTGGGATCTAGAAGACCCATTTTCTAATCCCCATTGTTCTGTGGAAGCCCAGTGGGTAACCTCAGCCAAGTTACATATTTTCTGTCTAACTGACCTCACAGGTTGTTGTGAAGGTAAAATGGAGGAAAGGAGACTAAGCTCCTTTGAATCCCCATTTTAGAGAAAGATGGGGTATGAATGAAAAAAATACATAAAATACAGCTGAAGATGGGGGAGCAGATGCAAGGTTGATTTATGAGTGGGTAAGAAGAGGAGGAGAAGAAAGCAGGGAAAGGGGTGGATAAGGAGGCTGCCAGGAAGAAGTACAGAAGAGGAGATACAGAGGAAAGGGAGGTACTCCCACAAGTCGTTGTTGGTTCCCCACTTTGCAATGGGGCATGGTTCAGCTAACACCGATCAATTCGACCATTGTTTCTCCAGGGAAGGGAAGGAGAAAGATTTGGAGGGGGGTAAAGGTAGGTTGGCTGGTGAGAGGGAAGGAGAGAAGGAAGCAGACAAAGGGGAGAGGCTATGGAGGCTTTCAGGGAAGAAAGGATGAAATCAAGGGGGAAGGAAAAATGAGATGCCCCTTGCAAATCCCCCACATCACCCCCAAAAGGATTTTATGGTTCCATGTTTAATCCAATTTTAAAACCCAACAAATTACCAATACTGCTTAGAAATGGCTCTGAAGCTGTGTGCTTGTCCATGTGCTAAAAAGTACCGCTCTAGTCTTTTTCAAATTAAAATTACTAATAAAAAATGTCGCTGCTTTTCTCAGCTTTGCCTTTCAGCACCTAATTTAGATGCTATTATTTATTAAATTTACTGGCCAAGTTTTTCATCCCCTCTCCCCTTTGCCATGTGTTGCTAAAACACAGGGCTTCTTTTGCAGGAAAAGCCCATCGGGGACTCATTTGCGTATTAGGCCACTCCCCTGACATCCCCACTGTTTCACACAGGGCTTCTTTTGCAGGAAAAGCCTCGCGCTGCCCAGCATTAGGTCAGCAACTTCAAACTGCAGCTCGGCGAGGCACCTCCTCCTCCCTGCACAGAGGCCGGCGGGCGGGCACGAGAGAGCCCCAGCAGCAGCATTGACGAGGCACGCGCCGCCTCCTCGCCTGCTGCCAGCCTCTCCCGCCACTGCCTCCCGGCTGCTCCTGCTGCGGCGTCTTCCTCGCCAGCTGGCGGCCGGTGGAGGGCAGCGCGGATGTGAGGCGCCCAGAAGCCTCCTTGGGCAGAAGGGCCTCGGTGGCCCCGGCCGGGAGCTGCTGGGTGCGCAGCGGAGGCAGCGAGATGGCCAAGCAAGCGCCACCCCTTGCTGTTGGGGAGGGCTTGGCGCTTCGCCTCCTCCTCCTGCTGGGGCCTCGTGGCCCGCGCGCTTCGGGCGCAGCTCAGGGGCCGGCGGGAAACTCGGTTTCAATACTGGCCTGTGGGTTTCACGCTTGAGCTCAGGTTGGAACGCAGGTTTCCCCAATCCTGGTCTCGTGCGACCCCACCATTACCTTCATCACACCTGTGGCAAGAGTTGCCACCTGGGCTTTTGGGGTAGACGAATCCCAGCAGGAACCACTTGCATATTAGGCCGCACTCTCGGAGATGAAGCCAGCCGCAGCTGCGCCCCTGCTCCAAAAAAGCCAGACTTCTTTGCTCTTGCTTGGAGGATCCCACCGCATCTTCAGTAGCTGTGAGTGGAATGGTGGCATCCGGGAGGTCGCTAAAGCTTTCCAGAGAGTCCTTCGGTTTTGTAAGCCGCCCTGCCAGTCTTTCTGTTCTGTGATTTCACAGGAGGGTGGAAATCGCCCTCCTCATTTCATTCGCTGAGGCAGGCCTCCCCACTTTGGCTCTCTGGCCAGTAGGAGTAGCCAGGCGAGGTGGACGGGGCAGTGCTGAGGTAGTGGGGAGAGGCTCTGGGATGGGGCTCCAAGGAGTCTTGCCTTGTTATGCATGTCTTTAACGTTATTAAAGGTACACATGTGGGTGGTGTTGGAGGGCGTTATCCCTTTTGAGCGAAGTAATGAAATTTGGGATTAGCACCCCTCAGTTTCCATTTAGGGGGGAGGGTGTCTTGCCAGGGTGAAGGTTTCCGTCACCAAGTTCTGCAGGATCTTTCACCTTCTGTTGCAAGCCCCAGGGTGGAGCCCCCAGCTGCATCAGGCCTTGATTGCCACTTAGAGGCTGGTGGGCTAGTAAAAGGAGGGTTCTCCTCCTCGTCTCAGTCTTCTGGCTGCTTGCTGAGGTTAGGAGCTGGGGTGGCCAGAGGGTCAGTAAGAGTCTTTTTAGAAGCCTGGTGGGTTTGGCCGGACCGTCCCAGAAGGGAGCGCCTGTGGAACTCAGAACCTTTTAGCTCTCCACAATTGGCCTGAGGGTCAAGGTATATAGACAGTTTTTAAAGTGTTTTGTTATTTTATTACATGGTGTTAGGAGAGGACCTGTACGGTCAGAATACATTGTTGTTTAACATTTTTTTGGTGACAGTGGCTTGCAAAGGGACCGGTGCTTTTTGGCCCTACTCAGAAGAAGGTTTGAAGACCATAAGCATCTCTTTGGTTATCTGGACATTGTTGATCCTTCAGGGGAAACGGGGGGGGGGGGCGGTGGTGGATTGGGCCCTGCTAAAATACTAGTCTGGTGGCAGCAACCTGGGGGGAAGGTGGAGGAGCTTTGCCTCCCCCTTGATATCAGCTTAAAAGTGTCCTGATAGTAAGTTCCTGAACTGGTCTCCTCGCAGGAAACTAGGAGCTGGCTAGAGGGTCTCCTGGGCACATTTACAGGGGTGTCAAATGTGTGTCTTCCCTCCAAGACAGAGCAGCTTCTCAGGCCCTTCCATCTGCTTGGACCTGGGAGGATGAAAAAGGCAACACGGCCTCCCTCCAAGACAGAGCAGCTTCTCAGGCCCTTCCATCTGCTTGGACCTGGGAGGATGAAAAAGGCAACACGGCCTCCCTCCAAGACAGAGCAGTTTCGCAGGCCCTTCCATCTGCTTGGACCTGGGAGGATGAAAAAGGCAACATGGCCTCCCTCCAAGACAGAGCAGCTTCTCAGGCCCTTCCATCTGCTTGGACCTGGGAGGATGAAAAAGGCAACATGGCCTCCCTCCAAGACAGAGCAGTTTCGCAGGCCCTTCCACCTGCCTGTGACCTGGGTGGACCAAAGAGGCAGCGTTGCTTCGCTCTGAAGCTGCCTCTCCTTGCAGCACTGGAATGGAGCTAGAGAAGGGCCAGGAGGGGCAATGTTTGGCTTCCATGCTCTGCATTTTTTTAAATACAATAAAATCTAAAATTGCAGGGGAGGCAGCTTTGATATGAGGCCACGCTGCCTCTTTCATCCGCCCAGGTCCCAGACTGCCAGAACAGGCAGTGCTGCTGCAACCTTAGCCTACCCTGCCTTTATAGACCCTTGCTGATCAGTTGATATGCGGGGGGGGGGGGGTCTTTAAATGGGAGGGGGAGGCAGATTGGCCTTCCGCCACATGGCTACCTCGCAGGGAGGCAGCAGAAATGGCCCATCCCCCCCCATTAAAGACCCCTATGGGGGGCAGGGATGGGTGAGGGGGGCAGCCTGGGGTGGAAAAAACCCAGTGCCACCCCCACCCCCGCAGTCTGTGGAAAAATTGTCTTCCACAAAATCAGTTCCTGCTGCCAAAAAGGTTGGGAGCCACTGCTTTAATCCACACAAACAGTAGCAGTTTCATCTCTTCAACTGACAAGGAGTGTTCGTTCAAAGCAAGGAGGGGGCACTTCAGAAGGAGCAAAAGGGAGGCTTGCAATCAGCGCCGTAGCTCTCAAGGGGCCAGAGGGAACGGGGCCTCCTTGCATATTTTACAGGCCCCCTCACACAGCCTCTTCAGTAATTTTCCTTTCAGTGTGTGTGTTCAATGCAAATTAGTGTCAGGCGTTGTTTGAACTCTGGCGATTCCCAATAACAGCAGCAGTTCATGTTCACACCTTCAAAGCCATAAAAGTAACCATTTGCCAGATCAATTGCTTCTTTTGTTGTGGGGGAGTAAGATAAAGGAGATTGTGAGCTGCCCTGAGACTCTGGGATTAAGACTATAGAGCAGGATATGCAGAATCTTCTTCTACTGAATCAGACAGGAATTGTTGGCATTCAACAGCATATGCTATGTTGAGAAATTACCGGTGAGCAAGCATGTCTTGGTGTGTCCAGTGATAGATTTGTCTTGGTTTTGGGAATCTGAGGTTTCAACTGTCAAAGCTTGTCTGTCCAGACAGAATTTGAATGGAGATCTTTGTTATATCCATACAAAAGGATACAAGGACTATTTAAAACAGGGGTGTCGAACTCATTTGTTAGGAGGGTCAAATTTGACAGAAATTAGCCCTCGTTGGGCCGAGCCCTGGAATCATTGACAGGATTATAGGTGGCACTGGCACCATTGATTTAAAAGAAAGAAGTCAGGCTGCAAAGCTGCAATGTGCTTGTGAAGGAATTCAAATTCAGGAAACTCAGTTTGTTATGTGGAACTGAAACATTTCTGAAATGTGTTAATCCTCATTTAGCAATGAAATGTACTAATTGAGGGAATCTGTTTCAAAGTATGTGAAGAAGCGTGTACATGCTGAGAGTCTTTTACCACCTGTACCCTGGGATGACTTTCGTTTGGCTCGGGGTTCTGCAGGAACGACACTGGTCTCATTCTCACATTGTCAGGCATCTATATTTCGCAATAATCAAGCGTTTGTTCTTTAATCAAAGACTTGTTTTATTGAAAAACTCCATAACTTGTTCCAAGGATGGATTCTTTGGAAGTAATTGTGGGATTTGGAAGGGATTTGGAAGGGAATTGTTCTGAGCTGGCGCCTTTTGGTTCTTGACGCATGTACATCAGAACCGCAAATGGGTGGGGGAGGGGGAAACTGGGCAGACCACTCAGCAAAATCCATCCGGACTGAGGTTTTATGGGGGGGAAACAAAGTTCGATTGAGCAAGTTGAGGTTTTCTTTTTCCACTCACTTGGGGGAGGGATGGTGGCTCAGTGGCAGAGCATCTGCTTTGGTAAGCAGAAGGTCCCAGGTTCAATCCCCGCCATCTCCAACTAAAAAGGGTCCAGGCAAATAGGTGTGAAAAACCTCAGCTTGAGACTCTGGAGAGCCGCTGCCAGTCTGAGTAGACAATACTGACTTTGATGGACCGAGGGTCTGATTCAGTAGAAGGCAGCTTCATATGTTCATATATATATATGTTCGTAATGGCATACATAGTATTGAATAGTATCTTATAGGCAAACTTCAAAAAACAGGGTTATAGATAACTTGAAAAGAATAACGTAAAGATGCAAATTGAGTTGAAGGCTCAAAGGGTACTTTCTAGTATCTCTTTTATGGCTACGGAATGTTAGTATATCCATTTCTCACACATTCTCTACAAACTGATAAGGCATGGCTGTGTGAATCTGGGGGAGAGGCATTCTACACTGTTAATACAAGGTTACACTAAACATCCTGAGTCCAGATGGATTTATTATGGATCCAAGGGGGGGGAGAGGAGAGAAGGAGGGAGAAGAAGAAAGGGGAAAAGCCAAAGGTAATACTTTACTATAATTCTGGCCTGTTTACTAGGTACGAATGAAACCAGCACTTAGAAATAGCATGCTTGACACACATCCCTGTGACCTTTTGCATTTCTGTGCTAATTTGCTGCCATTCATTGATCTTACAGGCCTATTTCAGCTCAATGCATCTGTAACAGCTGCCCCCAGGTTAGAAAATTCCAGATGTCAGAGATCGTCTCCCCCTTGAGGTACATGTGTGTGGGGAGGAATTAATGCCTTCACTTGGGTGGTTGGGAAGGCAGCAAGGCTGGGAGGGGCACTCACCCAGAGGCCTTTAGTGGTGCATTTCCATGTTCGTGGGAAATTCCTAAGGTATCAATACAGGCCTCTGTGGGGGAGACCTTTCCTCTGGGAGCCACTGTTGTCAATCTCCAGGTGAGGGCTGGAGATCTCTCAAAATTACAACTGTGTTTGGGGGGGGGGGAGTGCCTTCGCTTGGGTGGGTGGGAAGAAAGCAAGGCTGCGGGTGGAACTTGCCCAGAGCCTCTTTCTAGAGCTTGTTGTATTTTCCTTCACAATGGGCCTCACTCCTATGTATATAATTTGATTGTCTCACTTTTTACTGAATTTGCCCACATGCAAAGATGTAGTTACATAGGGTTTGTCCAAGCATTTGATCATTATGAAGTCTGTAGTGCTTATTGTATCTTTTATTTTTTTTGGGGGGGGGGAGTTATGTAGTTTAGATACATCAGATTTCTTCATTCTTCGGTTTCGAACTTTGTTAATCATGCCATGACTCCCTCCTATGTTTGCAATTTCTATAGGTTTTCCCACTTCAAAGCCCCAATCCAAATTTTTAATTGTTAAATTGCATTAAATAAGAGTGCAAATGAAAGTCCCATTATAACAATCGGTTTGGTCATGTGAGAGACACCATAGTGGTCCCAAAGCTTGATAAGATACAATCTTAGTTGTTCTAAAGGTTGGGGAGGTGTGCTGGGTTGTGTTGATAGCTTCTTCTCTTAACCTCTGATGTCTCTTGTCAGCTGCTTTGGGTAGTGAACCAAAAAAACAGGATTCTTAAAACTAATGCATACAGACACACAAATTGTGTGCGTCAAACTTTGCAGCCTCCTCTGCCATGGAAGCTTGCTGGGTGACCTTGGGCCAATCACACACACTCCTCCTGACCTACCTTGCAGGGTTGTTGTGAGGATGAAATGGTGGAGAATGCTGTAAGCTTCCTTGGGTTCTCGCTGGTGAAAAAGGCGAGGTACCAAAATAACAGAACAGCTGTAGAAATTGCTGGGAGCTCTTATCTATGGAGAAGCGTAGAGTTCCCAGCAATTCCCTGAACTACCTGTGCTGCTTCAGAGCCTCACAGAACTCTGTGGGGATTACTCCTGGGTAAATTCCACAGCTAATAGTCACTAAGAGGTGATTATTCTATATCTATATTACAAACATTGATCCAGTTTGGTGTAGTGGTTAAGTCCACGGACTCTTATCTGGGAGAACAGGGTTTGATTCCCCACTCTTCCACTTGCAGCTGCTGGAATGGCCTTAGGTCAACCAGGGCTCTGGCAGAGGTTGTCCTTGAAAGGGCAGCTGCTGTCAGAGCTCTCTCAGCCCCACCCACCTCACAGGGTGTCTGTTGTGAGGGAGAAAGGTAAAGGAGATTGTGATCCACTCTGAGACTCGGGAGTGGAGGGCGGGATATAAATCCAGTATCTTCTTCTTCTTCATCATCTTCTTCATATATGTATATATAAAGGAGAAATATAAGGCGGTGCCATTTTTTACTTTTGCCCCCCTCCCCAAAGGACTGCAGATCCCGCCCTGCCCCCAGCAGGTGGAGGAAGAGGGAGCCAGGCCTTGGTGATGGAAGACCCTCGAGGGACTGGAGGGGGGGAGCTGCCAGGAGGGCCTGGGACTACAGCCCCTCACTCCTTGCAAGAGCTCTCCCTCCAGCTCCGGGGCTCCTCTGGCCAGAGGGGGGGCAGAGGAGCAGAGTTCTCTCTGGCGAGCAGGCTTGCCCCCTCTTTGCCTCCGCAGGGCAGAGCAAGATGCCGGGTAGCCCTGCCAGTCTGGCTGCGGCAGGAGGAAGGAGCGACAGCCCAGCAGCAGCGCCTCCCCGAGGAACAGAAGGGGGTGGTGGAGAGGGGTTCTTCTCAGGAGCTGCAGCAGCAGCTGCTGCCACTTCCTCCTCCCCCCTCCTCCCCCCTCCTCCCCCCCTGCTTTCCCCCCTGCTCTTCCCCCACCTCTCCCTCCACCCCCCTCCTCTCCCTCCACCCCCCTCCTCTCCCTCCACCCTCTTCCTCCTCCTCATGCATTTCCAGCATCCAGGCATAAAACAAACACCTTGCTATTCTCAAAAGTTCTCATGACACAGACATGAATTGAGTCCGAAGACTTCCTTTTTATGGTTTATAAGAATAGTGACAAGACAGAATGAGGGGCAGAGAAATGCTAAGATAATCCACAACATGCTGGACATGGTTGGTTGGTTGATGAAATGCTAAATCCAATGCATAAGCTAATTGTTGTGTTTGCTTCTAAACTAGCCAGCAAATGTCTTCTAGACTAGAGATGTCAAACATCTGCCCCAGGGGCCGAATCAGGCCCCTGGAGCGCTCCTATCAGGCCCCCCAGCCAGTGGCTGTCATCTGCTTCCTTCTCCCTGACACTTGCTCCCTTCTGCATCACAGCTGGCTTTGCAAGGCTTGCTCAATCACACATGAGCTACAGAGCTAAACCTCTATTTTCTCTATTGGCTGAGGCGCCTCCCTTGTGGGAAAAAGGTTGATAGGCAGAGCTTACTTTGCCAGGCTCTCTCAATTGCACATTTCTTCGTTTCTATTTATTTCCTTTTCTTCCCCTGTTTCTTTATTTCCCCTTCCCTCCCCCCCCCCCCCAAGTGGTGGGCGTTGTGAAGGACTGCTGCTGGGGTGTGTTCTAGAAAAAAAGCCCAGGACCTTGTTATTTGCCTGGGGTGGCGGGCCAAGGGGGGGGGTGCGCAACAAATTAGGCTCTCCCTACATGACTTCAAATAGAAAAAACCCCAGTTATTTGCATTAATTTTGCCAGCCTGAATCCTTTTCCCTTGGTAGAGAACTGTTTTTTAAGTTGATAATTTTGTATCGCCCGTGAGCAACGTTATAAATATCCAAATGGCCCTTGGCAGAAAAAAAGGTTTAACATTACATTAATTCTTGCCTCTAAGCTTTCTAGTAAGGAAAGTTGAAGCTTTTGCAGGGAGGTTTTTATGGTGTTTTCTAGTATTTGTTGAGTTAACATGTCTTCTGAACGATCTTGCTTGCTATGTGATGGCCGCCATTTTGTTTTTCGGCTGTTCTCCTGTCGCGTCTTTATCCAGCTCCATTTCTGATGGGAAAAGCTCCTTTTTTGCTGCAGGAACACTCTTTTTTTTTGGCAACATTTTCTGTCCCCCAGTTTTTTTCAGCTTTTTGGATTGTTTTTGTCTGCTTCAGCTTCTAAACGAAGGGGGGGAAGGAAGGCTGGGAATCGGAGCAGTGAGTTTAGACATCTGGCATTATCCACAGCAATGACACGCCCCCCACGACGGTGTACTTGATATACCAATGTTGGGTGATTCCCCCTCATCAATAAACAGAAATGAATGCCGTTTGTACTTCTAATACTTTGCATTACTTCCTTATTTGTATGAACAGTGAGGTTTTCAAGGTAAGATTTATCATTTTACATCTAAAGCAAAGTCAAATGAATAGGGTGTGTTTGCATAAATCATAGTGGTCTTGTAAATATTCTTATATGCTCTAAGATCATCTCTATTAAGGCTGTGGTCAGCAAGGAGAGTTGAAGTCAACATCTCAGCAAAACTTAATCGAAGGTAATTCCAGTCTACATTTTGCTGTTTTAGTTTCGTAATGTGACACATTAAATTGAGTCTATTTCCATCAACATGATGGATTTTGGGAGAAGGCCCTAAAATATCTTAGCTGAACACGTTGACTGATATCTCTGCCCATCAAGCAACACAATTCTTCAGTGGTTCAGAGAGTGAATAATTAACTAGCAGTTCTTAGCTATATTTTTGTAGATCAATGACTGATTTTCACAGACAACCAAAACTTGGGTGACAGTGTTGCTTTGTACCATAAGCCCCTCAGCATGACCATTCAAAAGCACATCCCAATGAGAAGGTTCCCCAGGAGAGAGGATGGAGGGCTTTCCCCCCCTTTATGGAGGAAGTGGGCTGCCCTGTCTCTCCAAGAGAAAGGTTTCTTTCCCCTACACTCTAGGAGGCAGTCTGCAGGACTTTTCTGGAGATTTCCTAACAAACCAGATTCAGTTCTCCAGGAGAGAGGATAGAGGGCTCCCCCCCCCCCCCTTTATGGAGGAAGAGGGCTGCCCTTTCTCTCCAAGAGAGAGGTTTCTTTCCCCTGCAAACTAGGAGGCAGTCTCCAGGACTTTCCAGGAGTTTTCCTCACAAACCAGGTTCAGTTCCCCAGGAAAGAGGATGGAGGGATTCCCCCCCCCCTTTATGGAGGAAGTGGGCTACTCCGTCTTTCCAAGAGTTTTCTTTCCCCTGCACCCTAGGAGGCAGTTTCCAGGATTTTCCTGGAGTTTTCCTCACAAACCAGGTTCAGTTCCCCAGGAGAGGGGGTGGAGGGCTTTCCCCCCCTTTATGGTGGAAGTGGGCCTCTCCCTCTTTCCAAGACAGAGTTTTCTTTCCCTTGCACCCTAAGAGGCAGTTTCCAGGACTTTTCTGGAGTTTTCCTCACATACCAGGTTCCGTTCCCCAAGAGAGAGAATGGAGGGCTTTCCCCCCTTTATGGAGGAAGTGGGCCGCCCCATCTTCCCAAGAGAGAGGTTTCTTTCCCCTGCAGCCTAGGAGGCAGTCCCAAGGACTTTGCTGGCGTCTTCCTCACAAAAGAGGTTCAGTTCCCCAAGAGAGAGGATGGAGGGCTTTCTCCCCCTTTATGGAGGAAGTGGGCTGCTCTGTCTGTCCAAGAGAGGTTTCTTTCACCTGCACCCTAGGAGGAAGTCTCAAGGATTTTGCTGGTGTTTTCCTCACAATTTGTGAGTCACAAACCAGGTTCAGTTCCCCAGAAGAGAGGATGGAGGGCTTTCCCCCCCTTTATGGAGGGATTGGGCTGCTCTATCTTTCCAAGAGAGAGTTTTCTTTCCCCTGTAGCCTAGAAGGCAGTTTCCAGGACTTTGCTGGAGTTTTCCTCACAAAAGAGGTTCAGTTCCCCAAGTGAGAGGATGGAGGGCTTTCTCCCCCGTTATGGAGGAAGTGGGCTGCTCTGTCTTTCCAAGAGAGAGTTTTCTTTCCCCTGCAGCCTAGAAGGCAGTTTCCAGGAATTTCATGGAGTTTTCCTCACATACCGGGTTCAGTTTCCCAGGAGAGAGGATGGAGGGCTCCCCCCCCCTTTATGGAAGAATTGGGCTGCTCTGTCTTTCCAAGAGAGTTTTCTTACCCCTGCAGCCTAGAAGGCAGTTTCCAGGACTTTGGTGGAGTTTTCCTCACAAACCAGGTTCAGTTCCCCAAGAGAGAGGATGGAGGGTTTTCTCTCCCTTTATGGAGGAAGTGGGCCGCCCGGTCTTTCCAAGAGAGAGGTTTCTTTCTCCTGCACCCTAGGAGGCAGTCTCAAGGACTTTCCTGGAGTTTTCCTCACAAACCAGGTTCAGTTCCCCAGGAAAGAGGATGGAGGCCTTCCCCCCCCTTTGAGTTGGAAGTGGGCTGCCCTGTCTCTCCAAGAGAGAGTTTTCTTTCCCAGCACCCTAGGAGGCAGTCTCCAGGACTTTCCTGGAGGTTTCCACACAATCCAGGTTCAGTTCCCCAAGAGAGAGGATGGAGGGCTTTCCCCCCCTTTATGGAGGAAGTAGGCTGCCCTTTCCCTCCAAGAGAGAGGTTTCTTTCCCCTGCACCCTAGGAGGCAGTCTCCAGGACTTTCCTGCATATTTCCTCACATACCACGTTCAGTTCCCCAGGAGAGAGGACGGAGGGCTATCCCCCCCTTTATGGAGGAAGTAGGTCGCCCCGTCTTTACAAGAGAGAGTTTTCTTTCCCCTGCACTCTAGGAGGCAGTCTCCAGGACTTTCCTGGAGTTTTCCTCACGAAGCAGGTTCAGTTCCCCAGGAGAGAGGATGGCGGGATATCCCCCCCTTTATGGAGGAAGTGGGCTACTCTGTCTTTCCAGAGAGAGTTTTCTTTCCCCTGCACCCTAGAAGCACACTTCATCAGACAATAGGATGGAGTGGCAAACAGTCCTAAATATAGAGAAAGTGGGCAGTGAATTAGTATGCAAAATCATGGAAATGTTTGTTAGCAGATTAAAAGAATCACAATTTGGGGTCTGGTGATTGTTAGTTGGACTGCATCAACAAGGGGGCAATATAAGTCAGAATAGCAGATTGATGTCTATGACAGAGTGCATCAGAATAATGTTTGTTTTTTTTATTGACATACCCAAATAAGGTATATTGGCTGTTTATCTCATAGCCCATCTTCCACTATATTTTATTGTATTCTTTTTTTCCTAATGGCAAACTAGAATGATTTTTATATGTCAAATGCTTAAATTAAATCTCTGAGAAACTAATGCCCTCATTTTAAATCCAGAGCTAACATTACAACAGACTCTTATTTATGGCACTTCACACCTAATGACATAGACATCACTCTGCTCTTCTGACTTATATTGCCCCCTTGTCGATGCAGCCCAGTTAACATAAACTAACAATCACCAGACCCCCAATTGTGATTCTTTTAATCTGCTAACAAACGTTTCCATGATTTCGCATACTAATTCACTGCCCACTTTTTCTATATTTAAGACTGTTTGCCATTCCATCCTATTGTCTGATGAAGTCTACGTTCTGAATAAAACTTTGTGGGTCTTAAAGGTGCAACTTGATTCCTACTTTGTTCTATTGCTTCAGACCAACCTGGCTGCCCACTTAGAAGATTCTGGGGAATTTCACTAGTCTCTAGGTAGGAAAGCGACAGAGACACCTAGTGGCCAATAAGAGTAAGACGCTTGCTTAACCTTCAAGTCTGTAGCAAAAAATCATATCTACATGAAATACTGTGAAGCTAACATTGCCCTGCTGTGCACATTTGGTTATGTTGGTGTTGTTTTTTTGTTCCCATACATTTTGCAGCTTTCTACAGACTCAAAGCAATCGCCAGCTGAGCCAAAACCGTTTCCCAGCAGCTGTCAGGAAGACTTAAGATTACAGTGAGCCTTGAACTGGCCCATCTGAGAGATGCTGGGAGGCTTCCCCTCCTGCCCCCCATTCCCAGCTTTTGCCAAAGGAGGGGGCAGACGGGAGGCCATCCACTCAAAGCAAGAAAGGCTCCTTGTGCTACTAGGCCTCAACAAGTCAGGCGATACTCCTGCCCAGGGCTTTCTTTTTTAACCGGAGCTTCTTTGCATATTAGGCCACACGTCTCTGATGCAGCCAGTCCTCCAAGAGCTTACAGCAGGCCCTGTAAGAAGAGCCCTGTAAGCTCTTGGAGAACCAGCTACAAAAGGGGTGTGTGGCCTAATAGGCAAAGGAGTTCCTGCTGCAAAAAGAGCCCTGCTCCTGCCCACTATAAAAGCTCCAGCTGAATCATCCACATTGGTTGAGAGCAGGGGTGGCCAAACTGTGGCTCAGGAGCCACATGAGGCTCTTTCACACATATTGGGTAGCTCTCGAAGCCCCCCCACGAGCCAGCTTGGAGAAGGCGTTTTTCTCTTTAAAGCACTTCTCCAAGTCAAGTAAGCCAGCAGCTTGGAGAATGCATTTAAAGTTGCTTTCTTTCCACCCCCCCTTCCTTCTCTTCTGGCTCTCAACCTATTTGTTCGATGTGGCTCTTACACTAAGCAAGTTTGGCCACCCCAGGTTTAAAGCAACTCAAAGGCCTGTGTAGTGCCAGGGGATCCCTGAACCACCTCCCCACGCCCTGCAGGGAGGCCAGCTGAAGCTTATTGCCAGGGCATGTTGTCTTCTTGCTGCAACCAGGCTAGGTGATGTATCGGGCCCAGCCTACCCTAAAGGGCTCAGCAATTTCCAGCTCCTCAAAGCTGGCAATGACTTTTGCCTTCTCTAAAAAGTAGGGCTGATTAGGCACTGTTGCCCGGCAAGCCACTGACACAAAGACAGGTTAGCAAAAGTGAAAGAAAAGTTTATTTAACAGGGCAGGTAAACCCCAAAAGAAAATAACGAAGCTCTAACTAGCTATTGCCTCACCCTGAGGTTAATGGCAAAAGATTAAACAAACCAGAGTCTTCAGGAACTCCCTCCTGGGATGGTCTGGCCACCTTTAAACGTCGTCAATCTGACCCTCAGGTCACTGTTACTCCTTGGCTTCACCCAGTAGACAAGAGCTTCAGGAGCTCCTGTTAGGAGAAAAGACTCCTTTTCTAACCACCAGCCTTCATTAGCGTCAGGGGCTAATCACCTGCAGCTGGTGGCACCACCCTGTGGCTATAAGAGCAAGGGAGGCCTCCTGACAAGACTTGAGTCCATTGCCCCTAGCAATGGAGCCTGTCCTTTGTTGGCTAGAGGCCCTCTACTTTCTTCCCAGTTTTATGCTGTCTTGGCAGGAACCAGGTCTGACAAAAATGAGACCAGCACTATTTAGAAAGAAGGAAAGGAGGGAGGAAAACTCTGCCTCTTTTTTTAAGATTCCAGTTTTCCATCAAGGAGTGAAACCGACTAGATACAATACTTCAGATCCTTTAAGCTTGGCTACTATAGCACAGAAAATACGAAGCTGCTATATTAAGCACCCTGCCCCCCCCCCGTAACTCCAAGAAGTCCTCAAAAAGTTTGGGCAAAACAGATCTCAGGCTTCCATTAAATCCCCCAAAAGGATGTCCCTAAATGTTTGTAGTAGGATTCTGGGCGCCACAAAGTTTGCGGTAAAAAGAAATCTAAGCTGCTGCTGATTTTTCACTCCAAGCCTTATCCTTGCCTAATAATAATAATAATAATAATAAATTTTATTTATATCCCGCCCTCCCCGCCTAGGCAGGCTCAGGGCGGCTAACAACAGTTCAATAAAATTATACAATATACAATATAAGGTGATTTAAAACAAGAAGGGATTCTCAGATCACAAGGAAAGTTTTCATGTCTTTTACTTTCTTTTAAAAGGTAAATGTTACTTTATTATCTCCTTAGAAACACAACTGCAGATGATACCCATTACATTGTTGCCCCCTAAAGCGCAATAATCAACATTGTGTGCATACCCTGATTGTGCATTGACCACGATTCTCTAAGAACACAGAATTCACTGTTCATATTTAAAACAAATGCAAGTTTCCAGTCCACATGGCTATGAAGAAATGCTTGAAAGCAATTGGCTGCTGTTTTCCTGAAATCTCAGAACCCCCAGAAAGGGAGGAATAAGATTTGCCACAGATGGGTGTCCTCGTTCAACTTGGAAAAACCATCGAAAAATCGATTGCAGTGCCTTTAATCCTGTAGGAGTGTTCCCCCCCCCACCCCGTGCTGTAAATTTTGTTTCAGAATCCGGGTGCAAGAGCAAGCCAGCTGCATCAGATAAAAAACATATCAAGGGTGGCAGGCCTGAGATGTCTATATCCAGGCTTCCGTATCTATCTATCTATAAGCCATACTGCAAACAAAACCAGTCAGGGGAATTGCAGCAATGATATTTATTGGAAATGTTCCTGGTGATGAACGAATAACTCAAAAGTCAACGCGAGTCCAACATAGAGTGAAATATTCCGTGTCTTTCAGCATTTTTTTTTTTAAAAAAGCAAGGTACGCCTGAACAACTCGACCGTCGCTGTACGCATCTCCGCAGTTCTCTGTGATTTAACCCCCATCCGCACAAATTACTCAAATGGCTTTTGGTTTCACTCTCTCAAACAGGTGAAATACAGTATTATTGCAACGTCATCTCGTTCCACGTGAAATTTATTTACTCAAGAAGAGGCAATAACCAATGGGACGCAAATGATACTGGGGATAGTCTATCTGAGCCTTCTGTTGTATGAAGGAAATTGACACAAGGGACGTCCACTCCTAGAATTTCCTGTACTCCGGCCGGACTGTAACCATGAGAATTTATCAGTACTAGGAGGGGAGAGATGGACGTTGCAGCAACACATACACAAAAAGCAACACAACTCTGTTGTGTCCCCCCTCCCCCCCCACCGTTTTGCTTGTCACTTTGCGTGTCACAAAGGAACCCCTGGCACAGACATACACCCCCCACACCGGCTATGAGTAAGACAACTTGGCAGAATTTGGCACTTTTCTCGTTATCAAAAACAATTTGACAAATAAGACATCCCCGCCGAACCCCATAATAATTCAAGCGTTTTCCAAAATGCACATTTCCTGGGTACGACCGACAGCTATCCTCATTGCTTTGTCGTTCCCTATAAGATCAAATTTTTGACTTCAGTGTTTGGCGGAAAAGACAACTCCACCCCCACCCCCTTCCCCACACCTTTCAAAGTAACGCGGAGCGGCAGCTAGAGACAGACGCTGCCTGAAAAGCTTCAAACGGTGTCTATGGCCTTCTTTAATTGAAAAAAAGAAAAGTGTAACTAAGCAGGTATTTTCAGCTGAAATGTATCCACCACTAGATCTAGATGATAACCTCCGTGGAGAGTTAACACAGGAAAAGCCTACACACTTCTCAAGGGCTAGTGCATCGTTGCTGTGTTATAATAATCGTACAGTGTTTAAGGAATTCTAACGCTTAAATCGTATCCAGTGCCTTTGTTCCAACAAAGGGGGGGGAGCTGGAAGGATCATTTGATCCTAACGGCCCTTGAAACAGAAAAGGAAAAGAAGCAGCAGGAACTCCTTTGCATATTAGGCCGCACCCCCAATGTAGCTAATCCTCCTGGAGCTTACAGTAGGCCCTGTACGGAGGATTGGCTACATTGGGTGTGTGGCCTAATATGCAAAGGAGCTCCTGCAACCCAAAAAGCCCTGCAAAGAACAATCCGCCGAGGTTCCTTCAGCTCCTTGAAACCCCATTCATGACGGCACACGCCATTCATGCTGAAAATCATGCTGCATCTTCCATTCCTCAAGTTCCAAAATGGACGAGGAGAAACTCCACATGTGAGAAAGCTGCTGCTGGGCTGTACCATGTCAGCTATTAAGGTGGGAGATGAAACATTTGAGCGTTCTCCATAGAAACGATGCTGACACACAGGGCTCTTTTTCTAGCAGGAGCTCCTCTGCATATTAGGCCATGCCCCCCTGATGTAGCCAATCCTCCAAGAGCTTAGCGGGCTCTTAGTACAGGGCCTACTGTAAGCTCCAAGAGGATTGGCTACATCAGGGGGGCATGGCCTAATATGCAGAGGAGCTCCTGCTAGAAAAAGAGCCCTGCTGACACATACCAAATTCAGCAAGCTGGAAGAAAGCCTACCCGAGTGCCGTCTTCCTGATGGGCTCTAGTAGTGTGCGCGCTGCGGCATTTTGTCTCCCACTGACAGTCTGAGGTGAGAAAGCCCCTCTTGGGAGGCCACTGCCGTTAGGACTCTGCGGAGTTAACGGGCAAGATCAGAAAGGAGGAGGCTGCTTCCAGCCTTCCTCTCCTCCTCCCTCAGCTTCCAGAGACGCATCTGGAAAAATAAGGTCAAGCTACCTGGAAGAGCCTGGAAAAGCTACTTGGCAACGGTGATTCTCAGCAGCAAAATCACATCTGGAGACCTAGCAGGGATTATTGTAACGTAGATGAAGTTGTTTGTAGAGTTTATTACAGGCACATGAGAGCTTGTAGGGATTTTTCTCCTATCCCCCCATCTCCCCCCGCCATCACTGCCTCTACAAAAGCAACCCTCCCCCCCACATTACAATGAGAAACATGCTATTCTTTGGAGGAGGGGAAAATGTACATTCTTGTTTCTTTTCAAGTATTAATTACGGTATAGAAAGACACAACAGTGTTCCTTTGACTACAGGAAAAAAAACATACTGAGGTTGACGTTTCAGAAGTCGATCGCTGGTCTCCCCTAGTGAAATTTCATCCTCCCCACCCCCCCACCCCTTAAGACCGATCCTAAATATATATCTAATTGTCTTCATTAGATTTGACCTTTTTTTTTTTTGCATCGCAGTTTATGTACACACATTATTAAAAACGTTTAGCCTGGGATTTGCATATCAAGGTTTGAAAAGGCCTCTCTTGTTGCTCGAAGAATCCCAGTACCCGTGTGAGGTGGAGCAGACACCCTCCACAGAAGCCGGTCTCTGTCTCTTTCCTTTATTGTCCGCGGTGTTGCCCACAACTTTCAATGTATGGCTTATTTCTAGATTGCATTTGGGTGATAGTCCGCCTCTTTCAGCAGCTCCTCGCAGGCCGACAGTGCCTCGGCAGGCAAGTGCTGGCAGATCTTCTCGATAGTCTTTCGGTAGAGTGCTTTCTCCCGCTCCAGTGACGAGATCAGGCTCTTCATTTTGCCCTCTCGCACCAGGACGTCTTCCAAGTTCGATTCCACACTCTGGAGTTTAGCGTGAGCTGCCTATTGGAAGAAAGACGCAAAATAACAACCTATTAGATGCACAGTAAATGAATGTAAACCAGGGTGCTTTTTTTTTGTAGCAGGAACTCCTTTGCCTATTAGGCTACACACCCCTGTTGCAGTCCGTCCTTGTGGAGCTCACAGTAGGCCCTGTCAGCTCCTGGAGGATTGGCTACATCAGGAGTGTGTGGCCTAATAGGCAAAGGGGTTCCTGCTAAAAAAAAAAAAGCCCTGAGGTGAACAAACCAAAACTGTGTGAAACCACGCAGTCTGAAAACTTGTATAACAAAACTTAAAACAGCCAAACTTATTGTGTGCTAAATCACTATTTTATCAGTCATATACTATTAGAAACATCACAAACATCACATAGAAACATTGCTGTGAACAAACAGAAGTATCTTTATAAAATCACTCCACAGAAATTAATCCAAGATCGTTTAAACCACAATCTAAATCAGGTTAGTCCATGTATTCTACCGGAATCATGAAACAGAATAGGCCAAATTTCTTCAGTCCTCACAGAATTATTATAAGGTGACTCGGTAGTGACCATGATAACAGGTCCCAGCCTCTTATGGGCAAGCTAGCTAATAATAGCCACAACTTGAGGTTCTCTGAGAGAGAGGCTTCTGCAGCTACACTGCAAATCTGGTGCCTCTCCCACAAACCCCCTCCCTCCCAGTCCCCACAAATTATACCCTATGTTTTGTCATTGTCAATGGTCGATAGGGTATAATGGAGCCGAATAGCTGCCAAATAGGTTCGGCAATATTCAGGACTGCTGTATTCGGTGGCTGAATCAGATCAGAATCTGATTCAGTTGTATACAGCACCAAATACAGTCAAACCAGCTGTAATTCAGGGTTGTATTCAGGTCAGCTGAACCAAATGCACACCCCTAATCACCAGTAGTTCAGCAAAACGTAACACCCGATACTGTTGAGTCAATAGATTGGCTATATGCCCCACCAAAAGCCAAAGTGCTGGACTGCGTCATAACTTATTTGCTGGATCCTGCTCAATGACAAGTCCTAATGAGCTGGTGTGGTGCTCAATGACAAGTCACTGAGGTCAGTAATAAGTCCTAATGAGGCAGTGCGGGGTAGTAGTCAGAGGGGTAGACTAGGACAAGGGCGAGCTGAGACCTCCACTCTGCAATGAAGTTCATTTGGGTGTCCTTAGGATGGTCTTTCTCTGCCTGACTGACCTACCTCAAAGGGGTGCTACAAGAATAAAATGGGAGGGTGGGTGACCTATATATGCCACCCTGAAGCATCCTTGGAGGAATGGTGAGATGCCTGTGTGAAAGAGGAACAGGGATAATGATCTTGTTCAACTAAATCTGCAGAAGTTCCAGGACTCTAAGCACCTAAAAAAGCAATGGGCAGAGAAGATGATGTGGTTATGTGGGAAGGGAAAGTTGTGTCCAGGGATGCCCAGGCCTTGCCACTGCCATGGCCTTCCACAGCCAAAAGAAACAAGCATCCGGAAAGCCCAGCTGAGGAATGACAGCGGGAGGAAAATAAGCACCCCTCTCCTTCTCCCAGCATTTCTATCTTCTTGTCACTATTTTTAAGGTGTCCATCCACCATGGTCTAAGACAGGGGTGTTGAACATGCGGCCCAGGAGCCAAATCAGGCCCCCAGAGGGCTGCTATCAGGCCCCTGAGCAACTGGCTGTCACCTGCTTCCTTCTCCCTCTCTCTTGCTTCCTTCTGCATAGCAAAACCTCCCCAACACGACATGGCCCGGCCCAACAAGATATTTATGTCAGATCCGGCCCTCATAACAAATGAGTTTGACAACCCCGGTCTAAGATCTGCATCTCCTGTTGATCATCAAGCCTGGTCCATTGTGATTTACCTGCAGTTTCTCCAAGAGGTCCATGTTCTGCCTCTTGAGCTGACTGTTCACTCTTTCGAGCTTCTCCGGAGGCTCGCCATTCTCGCATGGATTTGAGTCGTCCTGAAGCTCATCCTGCAGAACATGATACTCTACTTCGTAGGCATGGAGCTGCTTAGAAATATCCATTTCAAAGACCTACCCAGGAAAAAAAGAGAAGACAAGTTTGGCTTGCAAAAAGATCACGAGCTGGTTAAGATGGTTATTACAGGGGAATCTGAGACAAAAAGCTTCTTTGAGGAGGGGCACTGTGGCTCAGTGGCAGAGCATCTGCTTTGCAAGCAGAAGGTCCCGGGTTAGATCCCTGCCGCCTCCATTTAAAAAAGACTAGGCAGTAGGCGAAGTGAAAGACTTTGGGAAACTATTGCCAGTGCTGACCTTGACAAGCCAATGGTCTGAGCAGGGGTCGTTTTGTAGAAAAATAGGTGGTGGAGCTCATCCAGGGATTGTTATGCAGCTGCACCTACTATTCAATGGCAAGGTGGGAAGGAGGAGGTGGAACCCTCAGAAAGGTTCAGGACCTGCGCTGCTGTGAGCTCCCACTGAATCTGAGTCAGTATCAGGGAACTTCATGTGTTCAGGTGGCTATATGGAAGATTGACAGTCTTATAACATCAAGAAGAGGAGCCAACCAACATTTAAGTATCCATTTTTAAAACTGTCATTTTGTCTGTTTTTAACCTTGCTGCTCTTTTGACCATAATAAACCTGATCGATTGAACAGAAGTCAAGTGCTGGAAGGGACACGTTAAAATGTTAGTAATTTCTAGCTAGCATGCTTAGCTTTCTTTCTCCCCCCCCCCAATATATATATATATATATATATATATATATATATGGAACTCAAAAGAGACCTTTGAGGAGGAAATAACTTGGATCTTTTAAAAAGAATTTTGAAACTGGCAAGTAAAATTGCTACACTGACCTCCAAAAAAATAATGCTTGCATCAGTTTTTATCAAGCGATGCAAACAAAACAGAAAGGTACCCAAAGCCTGTTGCTCTGTTCCATATATTTATCTAACCCCCTCTTGAAGCTGTCTATGCTTGTAGTTGCCACCACCTCCTGTGGCAGTAAATTCCACATGTTAATCACCCTTTGGGTGAAGAAGGACTTCCTTTTTTCCATTCTAACCCGACTGCTCAGCAATTTCATCGAATACCCATGAGTTCTTGTATTGTGAGAAAGGGAGAAAAGGACTTCTTTCAGTCCAATGTCTCAAGAACAGGATGGAGCCATTGGTTCCAGGCAGATTTACTCACAAGTAACTACCACTTGCTCTGTAGCCTGCAAAGAACAATTTAAAAACTTACTGAATATCAAATGAGTTTAAGTAAATGAAGGTGAAGAACACCAGGGAGTCAGACACAATCTATGAATCAGGACTTCAGGAAGCTGGTCTAAGAATCCAAACTGTGGTGAGTTAAAATTGGTAGGAAAAGGATAACTGTTACCTGTGTGATAATCTTCTCCATCTGGGGCTTCGTCATATCTGGGAGAGTGTTTTTAAGAAACTCCACTATGTTCTCAAAAGTCTCACACATCATGATTTGGGCCTCTTGGCTGCTAAGCAAGCTGAGGCCTACTTTAAATATGACTTCTGTTCCCTGAAGAAAAATAATGTCTGGGGGAAGAGACAAAAACATAGATCTGATGTAACCATGCAACTTTAAGTAACCATTTCATTATTATAATTTTTAAAACTGAAAACATATTAGCTACAAGAGACATAAAGACAATGAGATGGCGGGGGGGGGGGGATGAAGACAAGCTGCCATACTTTTTATTATAAACATTATGAAAGCGTTCTGGGAGCAAAGACAAAAATAAAATTAAAAAAACCATGCAAATTCCTTATTTTAAAGAGCCCAGAGTAAACAATGCACAAAGGTAATGAGTCAACAGAAGCCAACCAGGGTGAATATCACCCAGTGAGGTAAAGGGAAGACATTTCCACAAATTTACTCTAATCCCATATCAACTTCCAGAATGCTTGTTTGTGTCAATATCCATCAAGGCTCCTTATTGTAAGAAAATCATCCTCTCCCACTCACACGTCTTAGGCCAACAAGTAAAACCAACTTTTCTCCCTTTCTCACAATACAAAAACTCGTGGGCACTTGATGAAATTGCTGAGCAGTCAAGTTAGAATGGATAAAAAGTACTTCTTCACCCAAAGGGTGATTAACACATAGAAGTCACTGTCACAGGAGGTGGTGGCAGCTACAAGCATAGACAGTTTCAAGAGGGGATTGGATAAACATATGGAGTAGAGGTCCATCAGTGGCTATAGCCACAGAGTATAAATGGAACTCTCTGTCTGGCGCAGTGATGCTCTGTACTCTTGGTGCTTGGTGGGGGGAACAGTGGGAGGGCTTCTAGTGTCCTGGCCCCACTGATTGACCTTCTAATGGCACCTGGGTTTTTTGGCCACTGTGTGACACAGTGTTGGACTGGATGGGCCATTGGCCTGATCCAACATGGCTTCTCTTATGTTCTTATGTTCAACACCAGACACAAGGTATTAAAGCAAACTGTATGGATAACAATATGATCATAAGAACTTGTTGTTTCCCTTAAAAAATCATCACAGAAAGGGAGGATCAAATGCCATCTAGAAAGGAACTGTTCCATTACCAGCTCAGAAGGAAGGACCAAAACTGTCAATCCCAAAATACCAATAACCCAAAAGGGTACTAGTTATGTTAGGTGCTTAACTAGAGACAGTATTTGAAATATTACTTCCCTCATTAAAAGAGTATCTGTGTGATTTCAGCTTACAGCATATTTCTTCTAATATTTACTTTTTAAAAGGCTTTTTTTTATTTCAGAGGACCATGATCTATGCTAGGAGTGAGTGTACACAATTACAAAGTATCACTTTTCCTTAGAAGACCATTTTGCACATTGTGTGTTTTATAAGGACACCAGGATTGCAGATAAGTTGCAACTGTTTTTTTTTGGGGGGGGGGGTTGCAGACAAGTGAGCACACGCAATAAATACGTAAGTAAAGGGTCGGGTCAGTCTAAACCTCATGTAATGCTTGGAAACCACTCGTTCTTAAGCAATAAGGCTCCTCACACACCAATGTGAACTCATTTTATATTACACAAGACCACCACATGAGCAATTTCTGGAGTAGCAACTATCTGGGGCAAACTGTTACCAATTTCATGTTTGGCAAAAGGCTCAAATGGAAAGAACATCACCAAAGTATTCCAATCTTATGCCCATTATCATGGCTTCAGAAGAACCAGGGCATTTTTTTTGTAGAAAAAGCCAGCAGGAACTCATTTGCATGTTAGGCCACACACCCCGAAATCACCATTGTGTCACACAGGGGTTTTTTTGTAGAAAAAGCCCAGCAGGAGCTCATTTGCATAATAGGCCACACCCCCTGACACCAAGCTAGCCGGCACTGCATTCCTGTGCATTCCTGCTAAAAAAAAAAATAAATTCTGAGTGGAATGATCACCTTGCTGGCACCAAAATGGCTGGGGGCTTCCACGGCGCTGACAGACATCATGCCAGTGGCTCCTCTCTATGCTGCCTCCCCACAGCAGTGTCCAGTGATGGAGGAAAGCAGACCCCCTCCACGAGCTGATTGCTTCATGGCTCCCCCCAAAAGAATCCTGGGAGGAATTCTGAGTTAAAGATTCCAAACCTTTCTCACATGATTATTTCCCAGAGTTACATGGTAGAGGGGGCAGACTGTACCCACAAGTTTAGACCTGTTGTGTACCTCTGCCCACAAAAAATACGCCTTAATACTTGGCCAAAAAAACCAGACCTCATGATTCTTCAGAACACAAGAAATCTGACTGCAACCTCGAGTTTTAAAAAAATGCAGACATCGCCAGTTTTAGCTTCCTGCCAGTGCTCACCCAGCCAGATTTTTTGGTTGCAATGGTACCGGGCAATCAATGTTCTCTCCAGGGGTGGAATACTAGCAGGAGCTCCTTTCCTGCACGATGTAGCCAATCTTCCAAGAGCTAACAAGGCTCTTTTTTGTAAGCTCTCGGCGGATTGGCTACATCAGGGGTGTGTGGCCTAATATGCAAAGGAGCTCCTGCTAGAATTCCACCCCTGGTTCCCTATAAGCTGAGCTAGTGTGAGCTAACTCACAGTTTTTTAGTGTCCAGCTCACACATTTGTGCCTTAGCTCAGGAAAAAGGGCTTCAGAGCAAACTAATGTATGCAGCAGCTCACAACTTTAATGCTGGGAGCTCACAAAGCAGGATCTTTGCTCTCAAGACTCCATGGCTTTGAGGGAGTATTGCTGGCAATCACCCTAAATGATGCTCAAAGGGTAAAGGGGGCAGAAGCCTTCTCTGATCTGGCCAGCCTAAGGAATTAGCGGTTCCCCCTGCCTCTATGAGCATACCAAAAACATTCTTACCAAATACTCTGGCTACAAATCCCAGAGGAAACTGGGAGGCAAGTAAGGTGAGAAACCAAGGTGCAGCGTAAAGGCTGGGGCTGATTTCATTCTCTTCAAGGTGGTTGTAGAGGTCCCTGTGGTAGTCATGGAGAAGCCTCGACAGCTGGTACATCTGGATCTACCATAACATATTGGGGGGGGGGGAATGAAGATCATTAAGATTAACATTGTGAGCAGGTGTGGTGCATAAGAAGATAAGAGAAGCCATGTTGGATCAGGCTAATGGCCCACCCAGTCCAACACTTTGTGTCACACAGTGGCCAAAAAACCCAGGTGCCATCAGGAGGTCCATCAGTGAGGCCAGGACACTAGAAGCCCTCCCACTGCGCCCTCCCAAGCACCAAAAATACAGAGCATCACTGCCCCAGACAAACAGCTCCATCTATACCTTGTGGCTAACAGCCACAGATGGACCTCTACTCTATATGTTTATCCAATCCCCTCTTGAAGCTGTCTATGCTTGTATCTGCCACCACCTCCTGTGGCAGTGAATTCCATGTGTTAATCACCCTTTGGGTGAAGAAGCACTTCCTTTTATCTGTTCTGACCCGACTGCTCAGCAATTTCATTGAATGTCCTCAAGTTCTCTTATTGTGAGAAAGGGAGAAAAGTACTTCTTTCTCTACCTTCTCTATCCTGTCCATAATTTTGTAAACCTCTATCATGTCACCCCTCAGTCGACATTTCTCCAGCCCTTCAAGCTAGCTTCTGGCAGACGCCACTTGGAAACATCTTTACAGCTTCCAAGTAGCTAAATGAGTTTCTACCGCAGATGCCAACTCTGTTCAGCACCGGCCTCCAGTGGACTGCTGCATCTGGCGTTCATGTGGCTTGGCCTGGGGGACCAAACAGAATTTCCCTAAACAGAGCAAACAGCAGTTCCACCCAAGAGAAGAAAAGCTGGAGGGAGGCAGTGAAGAAGTGCTCCTTCCTCCAGCCTGGATTCACTCCCACTCCACCAGCAAACGATCAATAACAAATGCTTAAGAGTTTCTGGCTGATATGAGCATCGCCGGCCCCTCCAGCCCCAGTCTCCCCCCCTCAGGAACAACCAGCCCTTAATATCAGTTTGCCCCCTCAAAATGTCTTTGGCATTCTGGTCCACAAAGAAGTCACCTGTGGAACTTCAGAGCTTTGGGCTTTATTTCCCTTCCCGACTCTGAGGCCGGTTCCTTCCCTATATTCTCCTCAGCAACTGCGCTATCAAGTATTTTCAGTGTTTGCCCCACCACTTTCACTGTGCCACTGCTGCTGCTACTGGTTCCAACAGGATGAACAGGAACAGAGGGAAGCCATCTTGCCACCTCACTTCCTGTCCTGTGCTTTCCGTGTCTATTCAGGGGTTTTGCCAGCTGCTCGTTGAGAGAGGGCAATCCCCCGCCCTCAAAGATTTGAGGATCAGGAGGGGAAAAAATGGAGGGGGCGTAGCATCAATGGGTGACGCTTTAGAATTTCCCCAACATCTATGGTGAAGACCTTAGTGATTTTACATCCTCCAAAACTCTACCCGGAAATGATGCCACGTCCTTGGCGACGCTCCGTGAATTACCCCAGCCAACATGGTTTCTACCACAGAGATGGGGAAATTTCCACAGTGTTGTGGAGGATGTCATCTCATATCCCCTGAAATTCCACCCTCCCCAAAAACTTCCCTGGCATTTCTCCTACACAGTGGCTGGCAAATCTTCTACTCAGCCACTGTGACTGGCAAACATGACCACAGAGCATGGCTGAGGTGAGCAAGCTGGACTCAGTCCATAAACTGTCTCACGCAATGTGGACACAAATCCACCTGTTGGTTCAGCATAACAACTTGCTGCAAACTGACTTTGGTTCTTCTGCCCTACCTATAGTGACCCCAAATCAAAAACATACTGCTCCAGGAACAACAATAAGAGCAATTTAGTGGTAGCCAGTCATACACAATAAGAGCCCCGTGGCGCAGAGTGGTAACGTTGCAGTACTGCAGTCAGAGCCCTCTGCTCACGACCTGAGTTCGATCCCAGCGGAAGCTGGTTCAGGTAGCCAGCTCAGGTTGACTCAGCCTTCCATCCTTCCGAGGTCGGTCAAATGAGTCCCCAGCTTGCTGGGGGGAAAGTGTAGATGACTGAAGAAGGCAATGGCAAACCACCCTGTAAAAAGTCTGCCGTGAAAATGTTGTGAAAGCAACGTCACCCCAGAGTCAAAAACGACTGGTGCTTGCACAGGGGACTACCGTTACCTTTTTAGTCATACACAATAGCACACACTAATTCCAAACAGACATTCCAAATATATGGATATACAAATTCCAGAAGTAAATTCCAAATATGTGGGAAAATGTAGGGACAACTGCGGGTTGATCCAAAGTGCACTGTTTCAAATCTTCATCAGGTCCAAAGGTGAATGGATAAATATATAGTCTTGGTATCACTTTGAAATGGGACCTTTAACTTGGACTCCAGAGAGCTTACCATTTTTACGATATCACTTTTGGAGTAGGGTCAAAGCGGGCTCCAAAGAGCTTGCGATCTTAAATACAAGAACTTGTGTTTGTATGGGAATCACCGCAAACATAGCGTAGGCTTCGGCTATGGGTGAATGTTTTGCAGCGATTCTCATACAAACAGCAAGTTTGGAACCTGCTCTCTGGCATCCAGATTAAATGTCCCATTTCAAAGCGATACCAAGACTATATATTTATCTATTCATCTTTGGACCTGATGAAGATTCGAAATGGTGCACTTTGGATCGACCCACCGCTGTCCATATATTTGAAATTAGTGTGTGGTGTTGTGTATGACTGGCTACCACTAAATTACTCTTATTCAGGGCTTTTTTTGAGCAGGAACGCGGCTCTGGCTGGCTCGCTGTCAGGGGGTGTGGCCTAATATGCAAATAAGTTCCTGCTGGGCTTTTTATACAAAAAAGCCCTATGTGAAGCAATGGTGAGATCAGGGGGTGTGGCCTAATATGCCAATGAGTTCCTGCTGGGCTTTTAATACAAAAAAGCCCTATGTGAAGCAATGGTGAGATCAGGGGGTGTGGCCTAATATGCCAATGAGTTCCTGCTGGGCTTTTAATACAAAAAAGCCCTATGTGAAGCAATGGTGAGATCAGGGGTGTGGCCTAATATGCCAATGAGTTCCTGCTGGGCTTTTAATACAAAAAAGCCCTATGTGAAGCAATGGTGAGATCAGGGGGTGTGGCCTAATATGCCAATGAGTTCCTGCTGGACTTTTTCTGCCAAAAAAAGCCCTGCTCTTATTGCTGTGTTGTGCCTGGAGCAGTGCTATTTTCGATTCGGACTCTCCACACTGCAGTCCACTGTTTTGACCACCTACCTGTAGCGACATCATGTCAGGTCTGTACTGCTTCCGGAAGCCCAGGTCGTACATGAGGAACTTCAGCATCTCAAAGGCTTGCTCTTCGCTCATGTGCAGAAGCAGCACTCCAGCCACGAAGCTGATCCCTTGGCAATAGCCCACCTCCTTGTCCAGCAAGGAGTACGCTTTCAGAAGGTTGAAGAGGGACAGCTGCCCTGCTCCCAGCTGAGCGGAGAAATAGGGGTGCGTGGGAAAGGTCCTTCCTGGAACAAGAACCGGGAGAGGGAAAGAGCTGCTGTCAGTTTTAAAAAACTCAGTCACACACAGTCGTAGCAGGTTCGTATATATTCGCGGAACAGGTGAGCGTTTCACCGAAGAAGTAAAGCAGGGGTCCCCAACGTTTCTGAGCTTGGGTTTTCTGACACAGGGAGGTTGGGCGCAACTGCAAAATGGCCACTGTGGGAGGCGGAGCCGATTATAAAATAGCCACTGCAGGAGGCAGACAGAAACACGCAATCACACGAAGCTCAGATGTGGGGGATAAGGAGAGTTTTTTAAAATGTACTTGGAAAGAGGGGAGAGAATAAAAATAATGGTGGCAGGTTGTGCTTCGCTGAAGATCCCCAATAGCAGGGGTGGCCAAACTTGCTTAATATAAGGACCACAGAGAATAAATGGCAGATGTTTGAGAGCCGCAAGACATGAATGTCAGATGTGGGAGGGAGGAGGGGTGGGAGGGAGGAAGATGGGGGAGGGAGAGGTGAAAAGAAAGCAACTTTAAATGCATTTTCCAAGCTGCCAGCTGGCTTGGAGAAGTGATTTAAAGACTGAAATGCCTTCTTTCCAAGCCAGCCAACAGGGTGGTCGGGGCTTCCTGAGCCACCAGTACGTCTGAAAGTGCCCCATGTGGCTCCTGAGCCGTAGTTTGGCCACCCCTGCCCAATACTAATCAGAAACTCTGCTGAGCAGTAGCCCCACTTGTCTATGCCCATTTTCTAAAAATACTTGGTGGGTGGGTGTCAGAAGAGGTGCCAGCAGGTGCCACGGCACCAGGTGGGCACCACGTTGGGGACCCCTGGATTAAAGTGTCACAGTGGGCCTTCAAGGATATTAATCTGAACAGCTAACCAGTTCTCCAAGAGGTTACAGACATATTGCGTTATTTTACCACTCCGTCTGCCCCTACAAAATCTGGAACAGGAGGGGAAATGGAAAAGTCTGCTCCCCAATATAAGAGCACTGTAGCAGCTCCACCTCTCTTCCCCTGTCTCTTGCACAGCACCAGTCAGAGGCGGCCTGCCTGCTAAGCAAATTAGGGATTTGCCTAGGGTGCGGGCCTTGGTGGGCGCGCCTCTGAACACTCCAGATGGGAGGAAGGAAGGAAGGAAGGAAGGAAGAGATGGGAGGAAGGAAGAGATGGAAGGAGGGAAGGAGCGATGGAAAGAAAGCAACTTTAAACTTCTGGAAGGGAGGCAGAGTGACAGCCCCTGGACAGCACGCAACCTCGGTGGTGTTCAGAGGCTTGCCGGGCCATTGTGTGGTGGCCATTGCCATCCTCCCTGCCCCCCTCTGCTGCATGTGCCCTTGGGGGCCGGAAGGATGTGGACAGCAGGGGGGTGAGGGCACCGTGGAGGAGGGCAGCAGCACCAGTAGCTACATCTGCAATGCTGAAAAGGAGCATGGAAACAGAATCACCTAGGGCAAGCAACGAGAAACACAGGTAACTGTTTCTTAATATTCCAACAGGCGGCTCAAAGGAGTTATTAAACTTCAGCCAGAAGTGAATGCCGATCGCAGCACCACCACACCCTGGCAGACACACAAACAAGCAAATCTTAGTTTTCTTTTAAGAAAAAAACAACTCTGGTTATGTAAATTTTCCAAGGAATGGGATGAGTGCTCCACATCAGGGTTGCCAACTGCAGCTTGGGGAAATCCTGAAGACTTTGCGTGGTGGGGGGGGGGAGGGGGAGGAGCTGCTTGGGAACTGCAGAGATTAGGAAGGGAGGGATGTGATGCCACCGAGTCTCTCCTCCGAATCTGCCATTTCCTCCAGAGGAACCAATATCTGCAGTCTGGTGGTGAGTTCCAATTCTGGGAGAACTCTGGGCACCACCTAGAAGTTGGTAACCCCACCCTACATAAACTCCTCTTCCCTTTTGCAAGAGGCTGTGGAAGCTTCTCTCTCTCCGACTAGCAAAACTGGAAAACAAATTGCGCAAAAGAGAAATTATACACACACACACAATGCTTTGCGTAACTTATATAGGTCACAGAATCCACTAACTCCTGGTGTCAACTCTTAGAAGTGTTTTTTCAGCATGTCTATGACTTAACTCAAATAAATATTTCACAAAAACCATGCCATAATGCAGAAATCCCAGAAACCCATGCCAACCCTGAGAACAATCAACAGGATAGGACAGTCTAGAATCCACCGCTTTTTGGAGATAAATCTCATTAACCCAGATGCACAACAGTCGGCCAGCAAGTTACGGTGTACAGGGAACAGAACTGCTAAGCACAGCGAAGCACATAGGGGTGGAATTCTAGCAGGAGCTCCTTTGCATATTAGGCCACACACCCCTGATGTAGCCAATAAGAACATAAGAGAAGCCATGTTGGATCAGGCCAATGACCCTTCCAGTCCAACACTCTGTCACACAGTGGCGCGCACGCACACACACACACACACACACACTGTGGCTAATAGCCACTGATGGACCTCTGCTCCATATTTTTATCTAACCCCCTCTTGAAGCTGGCTATGCTTGTAGCCGCCACCACAGAGGGCCTACTGTAAGCTCCAGGAGGATTGGCTACATCAGGGATGTGTGGCCTAATATGCAAAGAAGCTCCTGCTAGAATTCAGCTCCTGGAAGCAAAGTTATCCCTCCAGTGGAGGAGGACCGATCTCCTGTCTGCCATATGTCCCCTGCGCATCAGTCAGCAGCCCAGGATGGTGAAGAGTCTTGTCCATTCCAGAAACACAAAGACCAATGTTTGAATCCAGTGGCACCTTTTAAGACCAACGAAGTTTAATTCTCGGTATAAGCTTTCGTGTGCATGAGCACTTCTTCAGATACATCAGGACAAGATTTCCTCAGCCATTACATATATGCAGGGCCAGCCCAACCACTAGGAAAACTAGGCCATTGCCTAGGGCGCGAGCCTTCTGGGGGTGCCAAACTGGGTACCCCATGTGACTTGGTGACGTTATCAGTGCGGGGGTGAGGGGGTGCCAGAAGTTCGCCTCGCCTAGGGTGCCGGACAGTCTAGGGCTGGCCCTGCGATATACACACAGAGAGGGGGAGGGTTAGTTGCACAAACACATAGCAAACTTTGCTTCCCGATATGCACAACCCACAAATTACCGAGATCTACAAGGATCGCGTGTTGCTGAGTCGTCAGCTGCTTCAAGAGCTCTTTGTAGGAGACGTCAGGGGGCTGCTGTTTGTTCGACAGCCGATGTCGCACGCGATGCTGCACCGCCAGGAACTGCCAGATTTCTCCTCGGCGACTTTTTGGTACACCTGAACATACCATGGGGGGAAAAAAAAATCCAATTGGAGGGGGAGAAACCTTATTTTTATTTATTCACGCTATTTAGAATCCGACTTTCTTGCTGGGTCTCAAAGGCAGATGACACAGAGTCAATGCAATCAAGAGGACCGCACAGTCAATGGGCCATGAGATATTTGGCACCCGCAGGAGGCCCAACTCAGACGAGCGACGCTGACTCATCGAATAGAGTTATTCAAGCCAATGAATGGTGGACAAATAGACTCTTCTCCTGCTTATAGGATCATTCGGTTTCTATTTAACAGTTATTGGTCTCCTCACTGGGGCGTAATTTAGACTTCAGTAGTCCTCTAGTCCTCAAGAGTTCCGTGGCGCAGAGTGGTAAGCTGCAGTACTGCCGTCCAAGCTCTGCTCATGACCTGGGTTCAAGTAGCTGGCTCCAGGTTGACTCAGCCTTCCATCCTTCCGAGGTCTGTAAAATGAGTAACCACACTGCTGGGGGGGGGGGGATGTAAATGATTGGGGAAGGCAATGGCAAACCGCCCCGTAAAAAGTCCACCAAGAAAACATCCTGATGTCAGTTGGAAATGACTGTAGCTTGCTGTTGCTTGCACGGGGGACTCCCTTTACCTTTTTAGTCCTCTAGTACTCACAGCAAGGAAACTGTGGGTATTCGTACAATACCTTCATCCTGGCCATAACACTCCAGGTATTTTAAGAAGAAGATATTGGATTTATATCCCGCCCTCCACTCCAAAGAGTCTCAGAGCGGCTCACAATCTCCTTTACCTTCCTCCCCCACAACAGACACCCTGTGAGGTGGGAGGGGCTGGAGAGGGCTCTCACAGCAGCTGCCCTTTCAAGGACAACCTCTGCCAGAGCTCTGGCTGACCCAAGGCCATTCCAGCAGGTGCAAGTGGAGGAGTGGGGAATCAAACCCGGTTCTCCCAGATAAGAGTCCGCACACTTAACCACTACACCAAACTAGCTGCACCAAACTAGCCTTTAAGCTACTGATTGATAGGGAGGGTTCATCTGAAAGCTTTGCCCAAGGGACACAAGTTGGGGAGGGGCTGTGGCTGTGGCTCAGAGGCAGAGCATCTGCCTGGCATGCAGGAGGTCCCAGGTTCAGCCCCCGGCATCTCCCGTTATACGGATCAAGCAGTGGGTGATGTGAAACACCCTGGACAGCAGCTGACAGTCTGAGTAGACAATACTGACTTCAATGGACTGATGGTCTGATTCAGTAGAAGGCTGCTTCGTGTGGGTTTATGAGCGTTCGTGACCACATTGATGTCTGTATTATGTCTCCGCATTCAGATTATATCGCCTTCCTTTCTGTCTACCAGTTTCCCTATTTCATGCGCGCAATGTGGTGTAACTGGTTAGCATATCAAACTAGGATGCGAGAGAGATGAATTCAAATCTCTACTTGCCATGAAGGTTACTGGGTGACCTTCAGCCAGTTGCTCTCTCTCACCCCCAGCCTACCTCATTGGGTTGTTGTGGGAATAACTGGTTTACCATATGCACTACTGTGAACTCACTAGAGAAGGGGTGGGTCAATAGGATAGCAGAGATCTGCTCATTGACAATGGTTTTGCAAAGTCTTCTCAGTCTCTGAATACATTAGAAATTTTAATCAAAATTTAACCAGGTGACACTTTTCGACTTCATAAAGAGCATTGTTTTATGCTCTAAAGCAGGGGTGGCCAAGATTGCTTAACATAAGAGCCACATATAATAAATGTCAGAGGTCTGAGAGCCGTACGGCATGAAGATCAGATTGTTGAGAACCACAAGTCAGGAAGGAAAATAGATGGAGAGAGGGAGGAGAGGTGGAAGGAAAGCAACTTTAAATGCATTCTCCAAGCTGCTGGCTTGGCTCGGAAAAGTGATTTAAAGAGAAAAATGCCTTCTCCAAGCCGGCTGACGGGATGATAGGGGCTTTAAGAGCCACACCATACGTCTGAAAGAGCCACATGTGGCTTCCAAGCCACACTTGCTGATGCACCAGTGTTTAGGGTTCTCAGTTATGATCAACTATATTTTAAAATCAGCCTTAATTGAATACAGTTGAATTTCCTACAAGATGACTTTCCCCCCTTTTATTGGAAACAACCAAAATGACCCCAAAAACAGCATGCAAGCTTTCTTTTCAAATTGTTCAATAGGAGTTCTACAGAGCTCTTTTTGAGGCTGGATGTTACAAAATAATTTTTTTAAGAGTTGGGAGAAAAAAGGGGTATCTCAGCCCCAGATTTTTAAGACTTCTCACTTGAGTACCAGTGCTAGCGAGCAAGCAGATCTATCTTGGTGCTTTTTGCATTACGGCTGTACCCTAGTTCTTCTGAGCAACAAGAAAGTTTGTACATTTTTCTGTATCATCTGGGGTTGCTCCTAATAAAAAGGTATGACATGCATTGTGCTTTGTTTTTGGGATTCTGATTTTGGACCAGTGCTGCTGTAAACAACCTTTGTTTTTGTTTTCTCCTTGCCATAGAAATCATCTGGCCATCTTTGGGCAGAGGTGATGGTGCTTCTCCTTATTTAAATTCAGTTAGAAGAAGAAGATGACTGCAAATTTATACCCCGCCCTCTGTTTGAATCTGAGACTCAGAGCGGCTTACAATCTCCTATATCTTCTCCCCCCACAACAGACACCCTGTGAGGTAAGTGGGGCTGAGAGGGCTCTCACAGCAGGTGCCCTTTCAAGGACAGCTCTGTGAGAGCTATGGCTGACCCAAGGCCATTCCAGCAGGCGCAAGTGGAGGAGTGGGGAATCAAACCTGGTTCTCCCAGATAAGAGTCCGAACACTTAACCACCACACCAAACTGGCTCTCATGACCACACTCAGGTATTTAGCATGACCACATTCAGTTATTGAGGCCTCCCCATGTCCTCTTCTACTCACATATGAAAGCATGTTTGGGAGCTTCCAAGTTCATGAAGACTTCCGGATTTGCTGTGAATATTCGTTTAGAAACTGACTCTTAACTAGCTCAAGACTGCAATGGAAACTGGCATCTGAGTGATGGCTTTGCGAATGAGAAAAACTGCCGTTGTGCTTTGTGCACTAAGACAGGAAGCACAAAGACCTACAAATGGGTTTCGTTTGTGCCTGTGACAGGAAAGCTGAGGACTGCCGTGATGTCTAAATGCTTCTTTTGCCAAAGAAAAAAGCAAGAGGCCCTAGGAACAATTTTGGTACATAGGTTTCTTTTAGTAGATTTTAGTAATTCATCCCTGAATCAAACCCATGCAATCATATCATCTGGTTGTGTTGGGAAACTCATTTTTAAACCTATTTGGAGCCTACAAATGCTTCATCTGGGCCACATACTTCCCAAAGGGGTCACTGACTTGAAGAGACTATGACAACTGAACTTTTTGATTGTATAAACCAGGGGTCCCCAACAACCAGGGCCGTGGGCTGGTACCGGTCTGTGGCCTGTTAGCAACCAGGTCACAGTGCGAGGCAGAGGCACTGCACTTCCCCTTCCACCCACCTGGGGAGGCAGCGTCAGAGCGAGGCAGAGCTGCCCCGTCACCCCTTCCGCCCACCTGGGACCTGGGCAGATGAAAGGGGCAGTGAGGCCTCGCTCCAAAGCACCACCTCTTTCATCTGCCCGGGTCCTGGGTGGGTGGAAGCGGCAGTGCAGCAGTGACCTTCGCCTACCCCCCCCCCCGTTTGAAAACCCCAGCACTCCCTCCCCACCACCAGTCCATGGAAAAATTGTCTTCCATGAAACCAGTCCCTGCTGCCAAAAAGGTTGGGAGCCACCGGTATAAACCACAGCAAAGAAACGTGACGTGGAATGACAAGACGGCTTGCCAATTCTGCATTAAGCACCTGCTGGCCTTATGTCAGCCGTCAAATAGAAAAAACAAGAGGTCTGTGTGACAACTCTTGTCTTCCTCTACGTCAACAGAAAAGACTGCTCTCATAGGACACACACAAAAATTACCGTCTTTCAGAGTCGCGTGAATGTCTTCCATGTCGCATCTGATTTTGGCTCTGCAGTTTAACAGCTTCTTATCCCAGACGTTGATAACATCTTTCTGACAAGTACCCACTTCCTCATAGTCCAATTTAACTTTTCGGGATTGAAGCTCATCTCTGCTCGCTGCAAGAGACGGAGACAAGAGAACTCAAGGCACACACTGCTTGGGATAAACCATCACAGATGAGCCGTTTGTGCCAAGCAAATCACACATATGTTGAACTTCATGCACAGAAGCTATAGGCAAAGGTTTTATCTTCTAGATCATTTCCCACCAGCTGGGATGAAAGAAGACCTGCCTGACAGAAAGTGGGCAAAGTTCTGCCACTGCAGCCTTATCTAAACTGGCTCTTAACTGGTTGCTTTCTACAATACTTTGAAGTAAAGAATAATTAACTGCAAAAAACACCCCCTCAAGTAAATAATCACTAGACTTCTAGTAAGAGACAAAGAATAAATTTGTAAAAGGTACACAAGAAACAGGTGAGATAGGCAGGGGTGGAATTCTAGCAGGAGCTCCTTTGCATATTAGGCCACACCCCCTTATGTAGCCAATCCTCCAAGAGCTTACAAAAAAGAGCCTTGTAAGCTCTTGGAGGATTGGCTACATCGGGGGCGTGTGGCCTAATATGCAAAGGAGCTCCTGCTAGAATTCCACCCCTGGAGATAGGAGCTACATTTCTATGGCAAGCCCAACATCAACTGATGCTCATCGTATTCTTTTGGGTAATTCATACTGTGACTCTAAGGAGGTTACTCCCATCTAGTCAATGGGCACAGAAAGCTGCGACTCTGCTTAGGACAACACAGCCAAATTTCGAGGTATGCAAACCTAACATAACCGACTCCAGTCTTATTTCCAATACAGGTGGCTTCTGCCAAGGCAGTTCATCTTCTCCATTTGTATTCTGATAAGGATGCTAAGTCTACGCCTCCTACGTTGACCAACAGTAAATAAAATGCGCAAATACTTTGGCCACCAAATGAGAAGGGAGCACTCACTGGAGAAGCCCCTGATGCTGGGAAAGACAGAAGGCAAAAGAAGAAGGGGATGGCGAAAGAGGAGATGGCTGGACAGTGTTACTGATGTAACAAACACGAATCTGAGCAGACTTCAGAGGATGGTGGAAGACAGGACGGCCTGCCGTGACTTCGTCCATGGGGTCGCAAAGAGTCGGACTCGACTGTGCGACTGACCAACAACAACAAAAATATAATGCTGGAGGCTCCTTAGTTCTGCCCTGTCAATGGATAAATCAGAACTGATCGTAGCAGTAACTAACAAGGGCCAAACTGGATGGGATGGCCTTCACCTGTCCATCATGCTGCCTCTATTTTAAAGTCATTTAAGAATATGAACATATGAACATACGAAGCTGCCTTATACTGAATCAGACCCTAGGTCCATCCAAGTCAGTATTGTCTACTCAGACTGGCAGTGGCTCTCCAGCGTCTCAAGCTGAGGTTTTTCATGCCGATTTGCCTGGACCTTTTTTAGTTAGAGATGCCGGGGATTGAACCTGGGACCTTCTGCTTCCCAAGCAGATGCTCTACCACTGAGCCACTGTCCCTCCCCTTTAGTGGCTCTCCAGGGTCTCCAGTTGGGGTTTTTCACGCCGATTTGCCTGGACCCTTTTTAGTTGGAGATGCTGGGGACTGAACCTGGGACCTTCTGCTTACCAAGCAGATGCTCTGCCACCGAGCCAGTGTCCTTCCCCAGACATATGAACATATGGAGCTGCCTTATACTGAATCAGACCCTGGGTCCATCAAAGTCAGTCTTGTCTACTCAGACTGGCAGTGGCTCTCCAGGGTCTCAAGCTGAGGTTTTTCACACCTATTTACCTGGACCCTTTTTAGTTGGAGATGCCGGGGATTGAACCTGGGACCTTCTGCTTACCAAGCAGATGCTCTACCACTGAGCCACCGTCCCTCCATGCTGCAACAAAGGTCAGTGGTGCTCTTCCCCCCCTCCCCTCTGTGCCTTTTCAAGTACCAAAGAAGCTGCAAGGGGTGGCCATTTCAGTAATTAAGAAGGAGTGGGGCAGGGGGACACACTGCCCACAGCAACCCATAACAACCACAAAAGAGATTAGGCTGAGAGCATGTAGCTTCCATGACAGACTGGGAATTCAAACCTGGGTCACCCCTTCAGTCCAGGGGTGACTAAACGTGCTTAATGCAAGAGCCACATAGAATAAATGTCAAATATTTGAGAGCCACAAGACATGAATGTCAAATGTTTGAGAGCTGCTGTTTGAGGGAGGAAAGAAGGAAGGAAGGTTTTATTTTATTTTATCAGATTTATATCCCGCCCTCCCCTGACAGGCTCAGGGCAGCTGATGGAGGGGAGAGTTAGGTGGAAAGAAAGCAACTTTAACTCTAAATGCATTCTCCAAGCTGCCAGGCAAATGTCTTCTCCAACAGGGTGGTGGGGGCTTCAAGAGCCACATAATATCTGTGAAAGAGCCACATGTGACTCCCGAGCCACAGTTTGGCCACTCCTGTACTAGTCTGACACACTGATCATTAGACAACCCCGGTTCTCTGGTGCCCCCAGAGGCTGCTTTGAGCCAAGAAAACAGCACAGGGAAGACGCGTGAACCCATTTCCCTGCACATCAGAGTCCCAATTCCCAAGGACTCCCCGTGCAGCTGGTCGTTGCGTTCTGAATGCAGAACACACAAGCTACATCTGACTGAATGTCCTTCTGGCAGACCTGAGGATATTGTAAGTCAAAACACGCAGCTAGGCCCTCTGTGTCAAGGCAACATTATGTTCAGTAAATACAATATCTTTAATTTCCAAATATGGCTGGTAAGGGAGGAGAGGAGAAAAGCTGGAGCACAAACATTAAACCCTCAGTCCACTCCTGATTTCACCTCAGCTAGAATCCCTGAGGTATAGTACTGAGTGAAAAGCCCAGTGCAATTAATCACTCAGTTGGACCAACATAACACGAGACTTCTGCCTGCCCTCAGCACCCATCCTTTTGCTTGATAAATGTTCTTTATGAAACAGAATTTACTAGGGGGGGATACTATTCTGAGGAACATGAATGATGGTATAAAATTCCTATTTTTCATCTCACCCCTCAGAGATTTCAGGTTGCAGCAGGGATTATTATTAAACTTACTACAATGTTTTGAAACACACAAAAGAATGGAGGTGGTGTTGAGACAAACAGAAAAAAGATTCTCTCTACATGCATCTTACCTTCTGTAAAAACAACACAGTCATCGTTCAAAGCCTCCTCGACAGCATTAGGAAGAAATATTTTATTAGTATTTTGGTGATATGTTTCGTGTAAAATGTGTATATGAGAGAGAGAGAAAATATGTGTTTGAGTGTGTGGATGTGCATGTGAGAGAGAACAAGTGTGCATGTGAGAGTGTAAGAATGTGTGTGTGAGAGACAAAAGGAAGGCAGGAAGGGAGTAATTTCAAGGTTAAGGCCCTCAGTAACTTGGGTACAGAAAAGAGGAAGCTTATAGTCTAAATTAGGGGTATCAAACATGCAGTCTGGAGGCCAAATCATGCCTCCAAAGGGCTCCTATCAGGCCTCCAAGCAGCTGGCTGTCATCTGCTTCCTTCTCTCTCTCTCTTTCTTGCTTCCTTCTGCATAAGTTTGCTTTGCAAGGCTTGCTCAATTGCACGGGAGCTACAGAGCAAAACCTCTATTTTCTCCATTGGCTGAAACTCCTCCCTTGGGGAGGAAGCGGGGGAGGCTGAGCTAGTTTTTCCAGGCTCTCTCAAACATACAGCAGAGCTACTGAGCCAAGCCTCTCTTCCTTATATTGGCTGAGGCTCCCCCCCTCCCCCAGTCCCCTGGGGAAGGAAGGAAAGAGCCAGAGCTTCCTTTGCCCAGTTCCCTGGATCCCATGGGAGAAATACAAAGATAGCACCTTTAAGACCAACAAGTGCTAACATTTTAAGCATGTTTTTAAGTTTTTAAAAAATATATTTAATTGTTTTTGTCTGTGTCCTTTATAAAGTTTCTATCTCTGCTACCTAATCTTAAATAGGTACACATATGGCCCGGCCCAACAAAGACACATTTATGTCAGATCCAGCCCTCATAATAAAAATGAGTTCAACACCTCTGGTCTAATTTGTCTCAGTAATTCAATTTTAAGTGATACAGCCATGCATTTGGCATCGATGGCCCAAACAATTATGAACAGAGTGTGCCAGGACAATTGTTTTCAAGATGCCCACCTTTAAGATTTCTTATTTCACTTCACCCGCCATGAAAACTGCAGAGGATTCTGGTTGTATGTTCTGGGGTTCACTCACAGGTCGTATTGGGGGGGGGGGGAGACTGAGGGACCGTCTCTCCCCATATGAGCTCCAGAGAGCACTGAGGTCAGCTGGAAAGAACCAGCTGAATATCCCTGGGCCAAGGGAGGCCAGATTGAAGACCACCCGGGATCGGGCCTTCTCCATTGCAGCTCCACTGCTGTGGAATCAACTCCCAGAAGAGGAATGGGCCCTACGATGTTTAGATCAATTCCGCAGGGCCTGTAAGACCTACCTCTTCAAAATAGCCTTCACCTAATGCCAAGCCAAGAAAGTGCCGCTGGATATGTTTTTAGCTACTGAACCTTACTGAAGACCTAATGTTTATAGCACCATAATGTTAATTTTAATATAACTTGTAAATTGTTTTAATGATTTTATAATTATAACTGTTGCTGTATATTGTATTCCTATGCTGTGAGCCGCCCTGAGCCTGCCCTGGCGGGGAGGGCGGGATACAAATAAAAAGTATTATTATTATTATTATTACATAAAGCACAGGTGAAGCTACTGAACTTGTCATGGGGTTCCCAGCTAAGATCCAACTGTCTTGCTGGGAAGAAAGATGGATTTGGCAGGTAAAATGGAACTAGCCAATAAGATATGGTGCAGATTCCAAAGGAGATTCATTGGGGTAGATCCTGCTCCTTATCCTGCCTCTCAGCTGAACAAATTTCTGAAGACTTCCTCCAACTTAAGTGGCACTTCCTCCAACAGAAGAATCGCTTGAGCTGTAGGAAGGATCCTTAGGATCCACACCATTAGTTGCACGTTGGACTTCTGTCCCTGCCAGGGCTTTACTTGTAGAAAAAGCCCAGCAGGAACTCATTTGCATATTAGGCCACACCCGGCGTCACTATTGTTTTGTGCAGGAAAAGCCCAGCAGGAACTGTGATCTTGCTCAAACAATAAGCCCTAGATCCTGCCAAGACCAGGTACAACTGAGCTGGACTCTTAACCTTTACTAACCTTCCAATTTCTGGTTTTCTTTTTCCATTCGGAGCAGCAGTATTTGTTGATGGATCGCTTTCCTCCACAGACTCTGCAGCTCTTCCGAGTTCTTCTTCTCCCCCGTTTTATCTTGGGCATCGTCGTTTTGCAATATGGAAGCCAGGGGGTCCTCTTCCAAAGATGGCGCAAGGGGAGACAGGGGTAACAAGTCACTCCCGTCCCCTCCATCTGCAATGAATTGCGCATTAGCCACGGATTAACCCCACTGCCACCTCGCAGTTCTGTCGCCCCGACAGAAATACGTACATGATCTCCCAGCCTGCTCATACTTTTCGCGGTTTTACTGAACAAGACAACGATACGTGTGTGCGACTGCTCAAATCCATCCTTCCCTTTCTCGCTCACCCCCCCCTCCCCACTGTGGATTGTAAGTTATTTGGAGCATGGATTTTGTTGTGGTTCTGCTTTTTATTTCTGTTGTAGAGCACAATGTCTACTAACATCACTGTAAAATAACTAGCAATAGCACACACACGCACACACACTAAACTGCAATCGTATACACAGGCATTATAAGAAATCTATCTGGCTGCACTGAGGAGCCCAACTAGGGCTGCCAGCTCCAATTCAAGAAATATCAGGGGACTTTGGGGGCGGAGCCAGGAGATCGTAGGGGTGGAGTCAGGAGCAAGGGTGTGACAAGCATAATTGAACCCCAAAGGGAGTTCTGGCCATCAAATTTAAGGGACTGCACACCTTTTAAATGCCTTCCCCTCTGTTGGAAATAATGGATAGGGGCACCTTATTTTGGGGCTCACAAAATTGAACCCCCTGACCCCATCTTTTTTAAACTTGTAGGGTGTTTTGAGGAGAGGCACAGGATGCTATGCTGCAAATGTCATGCCTCTAACTCAAAAAACAGCCCCCCCCCGGAGCTCCAGATGACTGTGGATCAATTCCTATGGGAATTGGTCTCCATAGGGAATAATGGAGTGCAAAGTAGACATTTCCCTCCCCCTCCTGGCTTTCTGATGACCCTGAGGAGGGGGGAGGGTCTCCAAACTGGGGGATCCTCTGCCCCCACCTGTTTATTTATTCAAAACATTCACATGCCACCTTTCCACTCAAATAGGGACCCTGAGACAGCAAACAATATAGTATTGTAATTCAGATTATTAAAAACTGGAGATAAGAATTTTAGCGTCTCTTGATGTACACAGACCTTGATTTTGCATCGCCGAGGAAGATTTCTTCATGGGCGATGCTACCCTGAGGAATATTCGCTGTCGCCAGGAGATCCGGCGAGGGGTAAGAGCGATTCCACCAGCATTTACGGAGTCGTTGCTGCAGACCGAAGACGTCCTTTTCCGTCTTTCCCCATTACTGCAGAAAGGAGACAAGGCGACAACCCCGAAATCACTGTCAAGTTGTATTGACTGGAGGTCCAGTGAAGGCCCATCAAAGCCAGAAAACAGCCTCTAAAGTTGGGGAGTTATAACCCATGATGTAATCATCACATCAGGAGATCCAAAACGTTTCATCAGAGTCTGTTGTTGAGTCGATCCTTGACTCAAATGATTTCCACATTTCAACCCCTGGCACAGAATTGCCCATCCCACAACACTTCACAGTCAAAAGCGTGACAACTTAAGCATAACAATTCTGCAAGTCACTGATGGGTTCCATGCTACCGTTCTGGAATCACTAAGAATTTAGAAGTATAACAAAATACAAAAAAAAAAAACCCAACACCCCACAATGCTTAAAAACCAGGACTGATTTCACACTAGGGCTTGTTCCGGGGGGAGAGCCCTTTTGCCCCCCCCCCCCGGGCTTCTCTCCATTTTTGCATAAAGTGCTGCAGAGCTGCTAGCTGGCGCGCCGCTTTTCTGCAGCAAGCAGAAACCGCTTGCCAGAGGATCTCGCTTGCTGCGGAATAGCGGTGCGCCAACGCACAGCTCCGGGGCAACTTGTGCGAAAATGGAGAGAAGCCCCGGGAGCAAAAGGGCTCTCCACCCGGAACAAGCCTAGGACGAAATTGATCCAGGTGTTGCGCAGCAAATATAAAGCAGCAACGGTATACAGCACAATCCTCACCATCCAAATCCTGACAACCTGTTTCTCCAAATTTGTCATGCCCCCCCTCATGGCCAACATCTTGGATAGAACAGAATCCCTGTTTATTTCAGCTTGTGAAGAATCAGGGATGCCACAGGGATTTTGGATAGGTCAGTCTTAAAAGACTGTATACATAAAGGCGCTTGGGGACAGGAAGCTCAACCAAAACATTAGCTTTCTTTTTCCAGTTGCACTGACATTCCAAAGAAGAGCTGCATGCAAGGAAGCAAATCAAGAGTTAGGCTTTTAGTTCTGCACTGCTGGTCGTAATTCACTTTGTAACTATGATCTCTAGCGTTATTAAAGGGTGGAAAGGAGGGAGACAAGGACTCCCCCAAAGAAAACTTCTCCCTGCCCTTTCCATCTGCATCCATTTATCGAGATATTGCTCTCCAAGTGAAAACCACCATTAGAGGAAAGGGACGAATTGTCCTTATGAAACTATGTTCCTAATGCCACGTTGAAGAAGGACCGCAGATTTATATCCAGTCCTTCTCTCTGAATCAGAGACTCAGAGCGGCTTACAATCTCCTATATCAGGAGTGGCCAACGGTAACTCTCCAGATGTTTTTTTGCCTACAACTCCCATCAGCCCCAGCCATCAGCCATGTTGGCTGGGGCTGATTGGAGTTGTAGGCAAAAAACATCTGGAGAGCTACCATTGGCCACCCCTGTCCTATATCTTCTCCCCCCCACAACAGACATCCTGTGAGGTGGGTGGGGCTGAGAGGGCTCTCACAGCAGCTGCCCTTTCAAGGACAACCTCTGCCAGAGCGATGGCTGACCCAAGGCCATCCAGCAGCTACAAGTGGAGGAGTGGGGAATCAAACCCGGTTCTCCCAGATAAGAGTCCGCACACTTAACCACCACACCAAACTGGCTCTTTGACCAGTGAAAACAAGGGGTGGAACTCCAAGGAAGCAATAAACATAGGTGAGGCTGCCAGGTCGTTGTTCACTCCTTATGAGCCACTGTTGAAGAGAAGCCTGAGCAGTGGCTTGCCTCATTGGCAGAAAAATAAAGTGAAAAAGTCTAGTCACGCATAGGGTTCCCTGCCATACATGTGACTCACTTCTTTGGATTGCAGTCATGGCGTTGTTGTTTTTTTTTAAAGTCATTGTTGATCAAAACCACACCCATTCTGTTAAGGAATAATCCTACAAGTTGTCTACTGACAAAAGAATGAACTAATACCCCTTGCCAGAACTGTTTTGTAAGCCCTTTGCTTATTGGCTGCCTACCAGGAGATCTACCCTACAGCACACTATGATATGGATATGCACTTCGAGTACTGGGGGGAGGGCCTACTACGGTACTGTGCTAGAGAGATCGTGCTTTGCACATGTGAGATTCCAAGCTCTAAGGTCCTGTTAAAAGATAGCAGAGATGGACAAGACCAGAGGTGGAATTCTAGCAGGAGCTCCTTTGCATATTAGGCCACACACCCCTATGTAGCCAGTCCTCCAAGAGCTTAGAAAAGAGAGCCTTGTAAGCTCTTGAAGGATTGGCTACATCAGGGGTGTGTGGCCTAATATGCAAAGGAGCTCCTGCTAGAATTCCACCCCTGGACAAGACCTTTGAAAGCTAAAGTAGACAGTACAGGATTAAATGCACCAATCATCTGATTGTATATAGAGTCCGACCAGTTTCATATGCATACTATTACACATTTAAGGTTCTAGAAAATGAATATAGTGAATGGGGGAGTCACTTCAGTTGGAAAAAGGCTTCAAAGCTTGAGCCAAAAGGATAACATAAATATTTAAACAAATAATTAAATTTTGCTTAATTTTCTCTTATGGAGCAGAGGTCCATCAGTGGCAAAAAAAAAATTATATATATATATATAATTTTTTTTTGCCACTGTGTGACACAGAGTGTTGGATGGGCTATTGGCCTGATCCAACATGGCTTCTCTTATGTTCTTATGGAGTGTTAGGATAAGGGCAAGATCCTCCTCATCTTCAGAACTTCCTGAAGCATCTGAATCTGCCTACTCCTTAGGCAAGATTCAAGTTATTACAAGGCAAGGAAGGGATAGCGGTCACACTATAGTCCTGGGGTGGAATTCTAGTAGCAGCTCCTATGCATATTAGGCCACACACCCCCTGATGTAGCCAATCCTCCAAGAGATTACAAGGCTCTTTTTTTGTAAGCTCTTGGAGGACTGGCTACATCAGGGGTGTGTGGCCTAAGATGCAAAGGAGCTCCTGCTAGAATTCCAGCCCTGGTCTTGTTTCTTATTTATATCTTAATGCGGTTTTATGTTCCATGTATTTACATGAGTGTGTAAGCCGCTCTGAGCTTGCTTTCATGGGGAAGGCGGGATATAAATTGAATAAAATAAATAAATACATCAAGTTTCTTTTTTTAAAAAAATAGTGTGTGTGTGTGTGTGTGTCTGCATGCATGATTGCATGCCTGGACATCATAGTGGCTTCTGGAAACCCTTAGTGGGGCTAGGACATTTTTCAGAGGGGCATCTTTTATCACCTGCCTCTGCCTCCCAGCCCTGGTATTCCTTCAAGGCCTCCCATCCAAGTCCTTGCCAGTGTTGGCCCTGCTTAGCTTCTGAGATCTGATGAGGTCGGGCTTGCCTGAGCTATCCTGGCCAGGGTCATCCATCAAGTTTTGAGACACAAATCCAAAGGAAGATTCACGAGCTCCGAGTAGGCTATACTTGAAATCTACCTTGAAAGCTTCGCAAACATCATTAAAGCGTCAACCGTAATACCAATCACAATCCGAAGCCAGTCTCGCAGAAAGTTAGCCCTAAAACAGCGTCTCAACTGCTCCATCGGTTAGACAAAAATAGAATCACAAAACATCAACCCAATTTTTTTTTTTCAAATATCACAAAGATATTCAGGAATAAAAGCTTCTGAAATGTCAAAAATGTTTTAGTATATCTTGCAGACAACCACAGAGTACAACAGCAAGGATGAAGGAAGCTTGACTCCTCTCAGAGGATGTGTCTACCTTCCTGGTTGGGAAAGACAGAGAGCGCAGATTGCAATTTCAGGTTGGGGAGTGCAGAAAATAATGGGTCTGCGGTCCACCCCTCACCTTTTGCAGTAATTAAAACAGTAGAAAAGTGCAAGAATCCAGTAGCACCTTAAAAGGTAAAGGTAGTCCGCTGTGCGAGCACCAGTCGTTTCCGACTCTCGGGTGACATTGCTTTCACAACGTTTTCACGGCAGACTTTTTACGGGGTAGTTTGCCATTGCTTTCCCCAATCATCTAGACCACCACTTCCATCAGCCCCAGCCAGCATGGGAGAGCTACTGTTGGCCACCCCTGATCTACACTTTCCCCCCAGCAAGCTGGTTACTCATTTTACCGACCTCAGAAGGACAGAAGGCTGAGTCAACCTGAGCCGGATACCTGAACCAGCTTCTGCTGGGATCGAACTCAGGTCGTGAGCAGAGGGCTCCGACTGCAGTACTGCACCATAAAGACTAACAAAATTTGTGGCAGGTAGGAGCTCACTGCCAGTGGCGGACTGAGTCTAAAAATACTGGATGCTAGAAGACATAGGGGGCCCACCCACAACTGTAAGGCTATCATTTAATTTGTATAAAAAATAAATAACATTTTCAAAAAATACATGTGGAAAAAAGGTCTGATGTTTAAAGCAAGCGCTGGGATTGGAGGGCGGAGGGAGCGATCCCAGTGCTTGCTTTAAACATCAGAGGTGGAGCCAGGCAGACAGACAAGGAGGAAGCACGCTGCCCTCTTCACAGCCGGCACTCGCGAAGCGCTGGGTTTGCGGAGGGGGCTGGTGCTTCCTCTTTGCCTGTGTGCCTGGCTTCATCTGTGATGCTTAAAGCAAGCACTAAGGGCGGAGGGAGAGATCCCAGCGCTTGCTTTAAGCATCAGAGGTGGAGCCAGGCAGACAGACAAGGAGGAAGCACGCTGCCCCCTCCGCAGCCGGCGCTTGCGAAGCGCTGGGTTTGCGGTGGGGCCATGTGGAGCGATCCCAGCGCTTGCCCGAAAAAGATGGAGCCAGGCAGGCAGGCGCGGGGGAAGCGCCGGATCGGAGGCAGAGGCAGCAGATCGCCCCCCAGGAGTAAGGTGCGTCCTATGGTCCGGAGCGCCTTATGGACCGAAAAATACGGTATACACACTGTGGCTAATAGCCACTGATGGACCTCTACTCCATATTTTTATCTAACCCCCTCTTGAAGCTGCCTATGCTTGTAGCCGCCACCACCTCCTGTGGCAGGGAATTCCACATGTTAATCACCCTTTGGGTGAAGAAGTACTTCCTTTTATCCGTTTTAACCTGACTGCTTAGCAATTTCATTGAATGCCCATGAGTCCTTGTATAATATCCTTTTTGAGGTGCAGTGACCAGAATTGCACACTGTACTCCAAATGAGACCACACCATCGATTTATACAGGAGCATTATGATACTGGCTGATTTGTTTTCAATTCCCTTCCTAATAATGGCTTTTTTTATTGCAATCGCACACTATCTTGACATTTTCAGTGAGTTCTCTACCACGACCCCAAGATCACTCTCTTGGTCAGTCTCTGCCAGTTCACACCCCATCAACTTGTATTTGTAGCTGGGATTCTTGGCTCCAATGTGCATTACTTTGCACTTGGCCACATTGAACCTCATCTGCCATGTTGACGCCCACTCACCCAGCCTCAACAGATCCCTTTGGAATGCCTCACAATCCTCTCTGGTTCTCACCACCCTGCACAATTTAGTGTCATCTGCAAACTTGGCCACTTCACTGCTCACTCCCAACTCCAAATCATTTATGAACAAGTTAAAGAGCATGGGACCCAGTACTGAGCCCTGCGGCACCCCACTGTTTACCGTCCTCCATTGCGAAGACTGCCCATTTATACTCACTCTCCGCTTCCTATTAATTAGCCAGTTTTTGATCCACAAGAGGACCTGTCCTTTTACTCCATGACTCTCAAGCTTAATAGTACCAGATACTAGAGATACTAGTACCAATGTTCCCTCTAAGCTGCAGAGTCTTGTGAGCAAAAATTCTATTTTGTGAGCTACTGGTATTAAAGTTGTGAGCTGCTGCATAAATTATTGTGCTCTAGGGCCATTTTTCCTGATCTACGACAAAAATGTGTGAGCTGGAAGCTAAAAATCTGTGAGCTAGCTCATGCTAACTCAGCTTAGAGGGAACACTGGATACTACAAGTAAATATAGATTGCGTTTTCTCCGGGGGAGCTGATTTCTGCCAGCTGGAGATCAGTTGTAAAAGAGATCCCCAGGCCCCACCTGGAGGCTGGCAACCCTAAATACAATGTAAATTTTAGCTGTATTACAGTAATAATATTGGGACTTCTATTACATTTTCAAGGTACTAAAAGATCATTAACATTTTTAACATATTGTCTAATGCAGTGGTGTCAAACTCATTTGTTATGAGGGCCAGATCTGACATAAAATGAGACCTTGTTGGGCTGGGCCATGTGTGTACTTATTTAAGATCAGGTAGCAGAGATATAAACTTTATAAAGGACACAGACGAACACAGACATATAAAATATATTTTAAACTTAAAACATGCTTAAAACGTTAGCACTCATTGGTCTTAAAGGTGCTTTCTTTGTATCTCTCCCATGGGATCCAGGGAACTGGGCAAAGGAAGCTCTGGTTCTTTCCTTCCTTCCCCAGGGACTGGGGGGGCGGGGATGGGGAGCCTCAGTCAATAGAAGGAAGAGTTTGGCTCAGTAGCTCTGCTGTGCGATTGAGAGAGCCACCGGTCACTGCTCACTTCTTGAAGTAGTAAATGCAGCAGTTCCCACAAATCTGCCCTAGAATTAATTAGATACTTGAGCGCAAGACTCTTAGTAGAAAATCTAAACATACACAAAACACAGCTGTGAGTGACTGTAAAAGCCTGAATGCGGGAAAATCTTAAAGATGTCAGAGCTGAGCTTAAATCAACAGAGGTTACGCTAGACAGATTCCTGTGGTCATTAAATATAAACAAAATCAAAAGAACTGAACGATAAAGAATGAAGCAATGTATCTTCTCTCATAGCGTCTTGTATTGCAAAAAGTGCGTTAATTCACCGAACATCCTAGCTTCCCATAGAGTTAAGAAGCATAGATGTTTACTGGAAGAAACCTAAAAACTGTTTGTCAAAAATCACCCTCTCTCCCAATGCTTCAGGGATTTATTGGGTACAAACTCCACAAAGGGGGGGAAGACTACTAAGTTTTGCTGATGAATTATTATCATACTTTTAGTACCCAGTACACATAAACAAGGTGTTCTGGCAAGAGAGAGATGTGTTTATAGTTTTATCCCCTGTGCTTTAAAACATGCAGCTGTTATACACGCCCAGATCCTTTGACGTCAGATTATTTTCACAAGAGCACGACTCAATGCTGAAAACAAGCATGAACAAAAGCATCCCAGAGATAGCCATTATCACATAATACCGCTAAAAGCCGCCCCCCGCCAAAAAAAAAGATTTTCTTGCAGATTTTTCTTTGTTGTGAAGCAGTAACTAAACCAAAGTCACTGTGAAAAACCTTAGAAGGTTTACCGTTTTGCACTTTAACCTTAAGCAACCAAGAACATTTATCGCAAAAGAGACAGATAAAATAATTCACCTACCTGTGGGACCACTTGATGTACAACCCTACACTCGTAAAATCTTTACTTAATATGACTCTGTCAAAGAGCTTGGCTTCCTAAATTTACAATGAATTTACAGAAGTCCTTTTCTTCTTCCTTCAAGTGTCATTAACTGACTGCTGAGTTTCTACAAACATAAGCAAAGGTCTTTCCCTCAGTTACAGGGAGGTGTTTCCCCCCCCCCTCAAGACAAAACACTGTACACGAGTCTTCCAAAACTCGGATTTCAAAATAACACCCTCCTCCCTTCAGAAACATTCCTATATGCGCAAAAGTTTAATCCACAAAGTTATAGCTGACTGAGAGTTTGCTCTTTTATGCTACTGACAAAATCTGCAGTCTCCTTCTCAGGCCAGACGCGTTTGCTTTCAGTTCGACTTCTCCTTTCCCGACAGAAAACAAACATACAAAAAAAAAAATTACAGCAAGGTCACCTTAACTTAGTAATCTTGAAATTAAGTAGAGGAGGGGGGAAATCAGAAAAGCAGTTTCAATTCTTACTTCAGCGGGCTAAAGTACTCTGCGACGACCGAAGCAGCAGAGTCCTCCTTATCAATTTTGATGCTCCCACCAGCAAATCCCAAAGTTGTTCATCTCTTCACATTGGTTTGACCATAGTAAAAACACATCTGTTTTTTTTCCCCCCTGTCCGCTCTACTGCCTCAAAACACTGCTTCTGGGGGACAGGTCACCCTCAGGGACAGCATGAAAGACAAATCAGGCATCTCTGTCAGGAAGAGGGAGTAGGTTGAAGTTATCCCAACCCTCTATTCACGGCTGGTGCGTGACAGTAGGCGAGGTAGGCAGCTGCCCTAGAGCACCACCTGGCCTAGGGGGCGCTGCCAAGCGTTCCCTCTCCCCACGTGTGTGCTCCTTGGAGCCTGCCTTCCCCAGTGGAATGCTATGCATTCTGAGCTTCACTGACGGAAAGTCTCTTAAGAAGAAGAAGAAGATATTGGATTTATATCCCGCCCTCCATTCCGAAGAGTCTCAGAGCGGCTCACAATCTCCTTTACCTTCCTCCCCCACAACAGACACCCTGTGAGGTGGGTGGGGCTGGAGAGGGCTCTCACAGCAGCTGCCCTTTCAAGGACAACTTCTGCCAGAGCTATGGCTGACCCAAGGCCATTCCAGCAGGTGCAAGTGGAGGAGTGGGGAATCAAACCCGGTTCTCCCAGATAAGAGTCCGCACACTTAACCACTACACCAAACTAGCTCTTAACAAACCACAACTATTCTATAGAATGAAGACTCTTGACCCTCCCCTTTCAGCTTCCTTCTAACAAATCTCATTTTGGAGAGCCTTCCTGTTTTGAAACCACATATGAGATCACTGGACTTTCTGGACAACTTTCCATTTATAAGTATTGACGTTGCTGGTGCAGGTCATTGTTCTAAGTGGCTCAACCGCACTTAGATCTTGTATGGAGTCACCCGCTTCCTTTCTACAACTGATACCGTGTTCCAGGCAATATTCCCTCTACACCGCGAAGTCTTGTGAGCAAAAACTCTACTTTGTGAGCTACTGGCATTAAAGGTGTGAGCTACTGCATGAATCAGTTTGCTCTGGGACCATTCTTCCTGAGCTAAGACAAAAATATGGGAGCTGGAAGCTAAAAAAACTGTGAGCTAGCTCACATAGCTTAGAGGGAACACTGGTTCCAGGACACTAGTGCGATGGTAACTGTTATCACCCATTATTACAATATTTTTTGGCTGCACCTGTTTCCTGTTCAATCTCAAGGTTCTTCTCGGAGGGGTTGAGGGGGGGACAGGATACAGCCCTCAGAGTAATCATGTTGGGGATGTATTCAGTCCTGATCTGTCTATGCACTTAGGCCTCCAAATCACAATCGCAGCCTTAATCTCAAGGTTATTCTCGGAGGGGTTGAGGGGGGGACAGGATACAGCCCTCAGAGTAATCATGTTGGGGATGTATTCAGTCCTGATCTGTCTATGCACTTAGGCCTCCAAATCACAATCGCAGCCTTAATCTCAAGGTTATTCTCGGAGGGGTTGAGGGGGGGACAGGATACAGCCCTCAGAGTAATCATGTTGGGGATGTATTCAGTCCTGATCTGTCTATGCACTTAGGCCTCCAAATCACAATCGCAGCCTTAATCTCAAGGTTATTCTCGGAGGGGTTGAGGGGGGGACAGGATACAGCCCTCAGAGTAATCATGTTGGGGATGTATTCAGTCCTGATCTGTCTATGCACTTAGGCCTCCAAATCACAATCGCAGCCTTAATCTCAAGGTTATTCTCGGAGGGGTTGAGGGGGGGACAGGATACAGCCCTCAGAGTAATCATGTTGGGGATGTATTCAGTCCTGATCTGTCTATGCACTTAGGCCTCCAAATCACAATCGCAGCCTTAATCTCAAGGTTATTCTCGGAGGGGTTGAGGGGGGGACAGGATACAGCCCTCAGAGTAATCATGTTGGGGATGTATTCAGTCCTGATCTGTCTATGCACTTAGGCCTCCAAATCACAATCGCAGCCTTAATCTCAAGGTTATTCTCGGAGGGGTTGAGGGGGGGACAGGATACAGCCCTCAGAGTAATCATGTTGGGGATGTATTCAGTCCTGATCTGGCTATGCACTTAGGCCTCCAAATCACAATCGCAGCCTTAATCTCAAGGTTATTCTCGGAGGGGTTGAGGGGGGGACAGGATACAGCCCTCAGAGTAATCATGTTGGGGATGTATTCAGTCCTGATCTGTCTATGCACTTAGGCCTCCAAATCACAATCGCAGCCTTAATCTCAAGGTTATTCTCGGAGGGGTTGAGGGGGGGACAGGATACAGCCCTCAGAGTAATCATGTTGGGGATGTATTCAGTCCTGATCTGGCTATGCACTTAGGCCTCCAAATCACAATCACAGCCTTAATCTCAAGGTTATTCTCGGAGGGGTTGAGGGGGGGACAGGATACAGCCCTCAGAGTAATCATGTTGGGGATGTATTCAGTCCTGATCTGGCTATGCACTTAGGCCTCCAAATCACAATCGCAGCCTTAATCTCAAGGTTATTCTCAGAGGGGTTGAGGGGGGGGGACAGGATACAGCCCTCAGAGTAATCATGTTGGGGATGTATTCAGTCCTGATCTGGCTATGCACTTAGGCCTCCAAATCACAATCGCAGCCTTAATCTCAAGGTTATTCTCGGAGGGGCTGAGGGGGGGACAGGATACAGCCCTCAGAGTAATCATGTTGGAGATGTATTCAGTCCTGATCTGTCTATGCACTTAGGCCTCCAAATCACAATCGCAGCCTTAATCTCAAGGTTATTCTCGGAGGGGTTGAGGGGGGGACAGGATACAGCCCTCAGAGTAATCATGTTGGGGATGTATTCAGTCCTGATCTGTCTATGCACTTAGGCCTCCAAATCACAATCGCAGCCTTAATCTCAAGGTTATTCTCGGAGGGGTTGAGGGGGGGACAGGATACAGCCCTCAGAGTAATCATGTTGGAGATGTATTCAGTCCTGATCTGTCTATGCACTTAGGCCTCCAAATCACAATCGCAGCCTTAATCTCAAGGTTATTCTCGGAGGGGTTGAGGGGGGGGACAGGATACAGCCCTCAGAGTAATCATGTTGGGGATGTATTCAGTCCTGATCTGTCTATGCACTTAGGCCTCCAAATCACAATCGCAGCCTTAATCTCAAGGTTATTCTCGGAGGGGTTGAGGGGGGGACAGGATACAGCCCTCAGAGTAATCATGTTGGAGATGTATTCAGTCCTGATCTGTCTATGCACTTAGGCCTCCAAATCACAATCGCAGCCTTAATCTCAAGGTTATTCTCGGAGGGGTTGAGGGGGGGACAGGATACAGCCCTCAGAGTAATCATGTTGGGGATGTATTCAGTCCTGATCTGGCTATGCACTTAGGCCTCCAAATCACAATCGCAGCCTTAATCTCAAGGTTATTCTCGGAGGGGTTGAGGGGGGGACAGGATACAGCCCTCAGAGTAATCATGTTGGGGATGTATTCAGTCCTGATCTGGCTATGCACTTAGGCCTCCAAATCACAATCGCAGCCTTAATCTCAAGGTTATTCTCGGAGGGGTTGAGGGGGGGACAGGATACAGCCCTCAGAGTAATCATGTTGGGGATGTATTCAGTCCTGATCTGGCTATGCACTTAGGCCTCCAAATCACAATCACAGCCTTAATCTCAAGGTTATTCTCGGAGGGGTTGAGGGGGGGACAGGATACAGCCCTCAGAGTAATCATGTTGGGGATGTATTCAGTCCTGATCTGGCTATGCACTTAGGCCTCCAAATCACAATCGCAGCCTTAATCTCAAGGTTATTCTCGGAGGGGTTGAGGGGGGGACAGGATACAGCCCTCAGAGTAATCATGTTGGGGATGTATTCAGTCCTGATCTGGCTATGCACTTAGGCCTCCAAATCACAATCGCAGCCTTAATCTCAAGGTTATTCTCGGAGGGGTTGAGGGGGGGACAGGATACAGCCCTCAGAGTAATCATGTTGGGGATGTATTCAGTCCTGATCTGGCTATGCACTTAGGCCTCCAAATCACAATCGCAGCCTTAATCTCAAGGTTATTCTCGGAGGGGTTGAGGGGGGGGACAGGATACAGCCCTCAGAGTAATCATGTTGGGGATGCATTCAGTCCTGATCTGTCTATGCACTTAGGCCTCCAAATCACAATCGCAGCCTTAATCTCAAGGTTATTCTCGGAGGGGTTGAGGGGGGGACAGGATACAGCCCTCAGAGTAATCATGTTGGGGATGTATTCAGTCCTGATCTGGCTATGCACTTAGGCCTCCAAATCACAATCGCAGCCTTAATCTCAAGGTTATTCTCGGAGGGGTTGAGGGGGGGACAGGATACAGCCCTCAGAGTAATCATGTTGGAGATGTATTCAGTCCTGATCTGTCTATGCACTTAGGCCTCCAAATCACAATCGCAGCCTTAATCTCAAGGTTATTCTCGGAGGGGTTGAGGGGGGGACAGGATACAGCCCTCAGAGTAATCATGTTGGGGATGTATTCAGTCCTGATCTGGCTATGCACTTAGGCCTCCAAATCACAATCGCAGCCTTAATCTCAAGGTTATTCTCGGAGGGGTTGAGGGGGGGACAGGATACAGCCCTCAGAGTAATCATGTTGGGGATGTATTCAGTCCTGATCTGGCTATGCACTTAGGCCTCCAAATCACAATCGCAGCCTTAATCTCAAGGTTATTCTCGGAGGGGTTGAGGGGGGGACAGGATACAGCCCTCAGAGTAATCATGTTGGGGATGTATTCAGTCCTGATCTGGCTATGCACTTAGGCCTCCAAATCACAATCACAGCCTTAATCTCAAGGTTATTCTCGGAGGGGTTGAGGGGGGGACAGGATACAGCCCTCAGAGTAATCATGTTGGGGATGTATTCAGTCCTGATCTGGCTATGCACTTAGGCCTCCAAATCACAATCGCAGCCTTAATCTCAAGGTTATTCTCAGAGGGGTTGAGGGGGGGGGACAGGATACAGCCCTCAGAGTAATCATGTTGGGGATGTATTCAGTCCTGATCTGGCTATGCACTTAGGCCTCCAAATCACAATCGCAGCCTTAATCTCAAGGTTATTCTCGGAGGGGCTGAGGGGGGGACAGGATACAGCCCTCAGAGTAATCATGTTGGAGATGTATTCAGTCCTGATCTGTCTATGCACTTAGGCCTCCAAATCACAATCGCAGCCTTAATCTCAAGGTTATTCTCGGAGGGGTTGAGGGGGGGACAGGATACAGCCCTCAGAGTAATCATGTTGGGGATGTATTCAGTCCTGATCTGTCTATGCACTTAGGCCTCCAAATCACAATCGCAGCCTTAATCTCAAGGTTATTCTCGGAGGGGTTGAGGGGGGGACAGGATACAGCCCTCAGAGTAATCATGTTGGAGATGTATTCAGTCCTGATCTGTCTATGCACTTAGGCCTCCAAATCACAATCGCAGCCTTAATCTCAAGGTTATTCTCGGAGGGGTTGAGGGGGGGGACAGGATACAGCCCTCAGAGTAATCATGTTGGGGATGTATTCAGTCCTGATCTGTCTATGCACTTAGGCCTCCAAATCACAATCGCAGCCTTAATCTCAAGGTTATTCTCGGAGGGGTTGAGGGGGGGACAGGATACAGCCCTCAGAGTAATCATGTTGGAGATGTATTCAGTCCTGATCTGTCTATGCACTTAGGCCTCCAAATCACAATCGCAGCCTTAATCTCAAGGTTATTCTCGGAGGGGTTGAGGGGGGGACAGGATACAGCCCTCAGAGTAATCATGTTGGGGATGTATTCAGTCCTGATCTGGCTATGCACTTAGGCCTCCAAATCACAATCGCAGCCTTAATCTCAAGGTTATTCTCGGAGGGGTTGAGGGGGGGACAGGATACAGCCCTCAGAGTAATCATGTTGGGGATGTATTCAGTCCTGATCTGGCTATGCACTTAGGCCTCCAAATCACAATCGCAGCCTTAATCTCAAGGTTATTCTCGGAGGGGTTGAGGGGGGGACAGGATACAGCCCTCAGAGTAATCATGTTGGGGATGTATTCAGTCCTGATCTGGCTATGCACTTAGGCCTCCAAATCACAATCGCAGCCTTAATCTCAAGGTTATTCTCGGAGGGGTTGAGGGGGGGGACAGGATACAGCCCTCAGAGTAATCATGTTGGGGATGCATTCAGTCCTGATCTGTCTATGCACTTAGGCCTCCAAATCACAATCGCAGCCTTAATCTCAAGGTTATTCTCGGAGGGGTTGAGGGGGGGACAGGATACAGCCCTCAGAGTAATCATGTTGGGGATGTATTCAGTCCTGATCTGGCTATGCACTTAGGCCTCCAAATCACAATCGCAGCCTTAATCTCAAGGTTATTCTCGGAGGGGTTGAGGGGGGGGACAGGATACAGCCCTCAGAGTAATCATGTTGGGGATGTATTCAGTCCTGATCTGGCTATGCACTTAGGCCTCCAAATCACAATCGCAGCCTTAATCTCAAGGTTATTCTCGGAGGGGCTGAGGGGGGGACAGGATACAGCCCTCAGAGTAATTGTGTTGGGGATGTATTCAGTCCTGATCTGTCTATGCACTTAGGCCTCCAAATCACAATCGCAGCCGTAATCTCAAGGTTATTCTCGGAGGGTTGAGGGGGGGACAGGATACAGCCCTCAGAGTAATCATGTTGGGGATGTATTCAGTCCTGATCTGTCTATGCACTTAGGCCTCCAAATCACAATCGCAGCCTTAATCTCAAGGTTATTCTCGGAGGGGTTGAGGGGGGGGACAGGATACAGCCCTCAGAGTAATCATGTTGGGGATGTATTCAGTCCTGATCTGTCTATGCACTTAGGCCTCCAAATCACAATCGCAGCCTTAATCTCAAGGTTATTCTCGGAGGGGTTGAGGGGGGGACAGGATACAGCCCTCAGAGTAATCATGTTGGGGATGTATTCAGTCCTGATCTGTCTATGCACTTAGGCCTCCAAATCACAATCACAGCCTTAATCTCAAGGTTATTCTCGGAGGGGTTGAGGGGGGGACAGGATACAGCCCTCAGAGTAATCATGTTGGGGATGTATTCAGTCCTGATCTGGCTATGCACTTAGGCCTCCAAATCACAATCGCAGCCTTAATCTCAAGGTTATTCTCGGAGGGGTTGAGGGGTGGGGACAGGATACAGCCCTCAGAGTAATCATGTTGGGGATGTATTCAGTCCTGATCTGGCTATGCACTTAGGCCTCCAAATCACAATCGCAGCCTTAATCTCAAGGTTATTCTCGGAGGGGCTGAGGGGGGGACAGGATACAGCCCTCAGAGTAATCGTGTTGGGGATGTATTCAGTCCTGATCTGTCTATGCACTTAGGCCTCCAAATCACAATCGCAGCCTTAATCTCAAGGTTATTCTCGGAGGGGTTGAGGGGGGGACAGGATACAGCCCTCAGAGTAATCATGTTGGGGATGTATTCAGTCCTGATCTGGCTATGCACTTAGGCCTCCAAATCACAATCGCAGCCTTAATCTCAAGGTTATTCTCGGAGGGGTTGATGGGGGGGACAGGATACAGCCCTCAGAGTAATCATGTTGGGGATGTATTCAGTCCTGATCTGTCTATGCACTTAGGCCTCCAAATCACAATCGCAGCCTTAATCTCAAGGTTATTCTCGGAGGGGTTGAGGGGGGGACAGGATACAGCCCTCAGAGTAATCATGTTGGGGATGTATTCAGTCCTGATCTGGCTATGCACTTAGGCCTCCAAATCACAATCGCAGCCTTAATCTCAAGGTTATTCTCGGAGGGGTTGAGGGGTGGGGACAGGATACAGCCCTCAGAGTAATCATGTTGGGGATGTATTCAGTCCTGATCTGGCTATGCACTTAGGCCTCCAAATCACAATCGCAGCCTTAATCTCAAGGTTATTCTCGGAGGGGCTGAGGGGGGGACAGGATACAGCCCTCAGAGTAATCGTGTTGGGGATGTATTCAGTCCTGATCTGTCTATGCACTTAGGCCTCCAAATCACAATCGCAGCCTTAATCTCAAGGTTATTCTCGGAGGGGTTGAGGGGGGGACAGGATACAGCCCTCAGAGTAATCATGTTGGGGATGTATTCAGTCCTGATCTGTCTATGCACTTAGGCCTCCAAATCACAATCGCAGCCTTAATCTCAAGGTTATTCTCGGAGGGGTTGAGGGGGGGGACAGGATACAGCCCTCAGAGTAATCATGTTGGGGATGTATTCAGTCCTGATCTGGCTATGCACTTAGGCCTCCAAATCACAATCGCAGCCTTAATCTCAAGGTTATTCTCGGAGGGGTTGAGGGGGGGACAGGATACAGCCCTCAGAGTAATCATGTTGGGGATGTATTCAGTCCTGATCTGTCTATGCACTTAGGCCTCCAAATCACAATCGCAGCCTTAATCTCAAGGTTATTCTCGGAGGGGTTGAGGGGGGGACAGGATACAGCCCTCAGAGTAATCATGTTGGGGATGTATTCAGTCCTGATCTGGCTATGCACTTAGGCCTCCAAATCACAATCGCAGCCTTAATCTCAAGGTTATTCTCGGAGGGGTTGAGGGGTGGGGACAGGATACAGCCCTCAGAGTAATCATGTTGGGGATGTATTCAGTCCTGATCTGGCTATGCACTTAGGCCTCCAAATCACAATCGCAGCCTTAATCTCAAGGTTATTCTCGGAGGGGCTGAGGGGGGACAGGATACAGCCCTCAGAGTAATCGTGTTGGGGATGTATTCAGTCCTGATCTGTCTATGCACTTAGGCCTCCAAATCACAATCGCAGCCTTAATCTCAAGGTTATTCTCGGAGGGGTTGAGGGGGGGACAGGATACAGCCCTCAGAGTAATCATGTTGGGGATGTATTCAGTCCTGATCTGTCTATGCACTTAGGCCTCCAAATCACAATCGCAGCCTTAATCTCAAGGTTATTCTCGGAGGGGTTGAGGGGGGGGACAGGATGCAGCCCTCAGAGTAATCATGTTGGGGATGTATTCAGTCCTGATCTGGCTATGCACTTAGGCCTCCAAATCACAATCGCAGCCTTAATCTCAAGGTTATTCTCGGAGGGGCTGAGGGGGGGACAGGATACAGCCCTCAGAGTAATTGTGTTGGGGATGTATTCAGTCCTGATCTGTCTATGCACTTAGGCCTCCAAATCACAATCGCAGCCGTAATCTCAAGGTTATTCTCGGAGGGTTGAGGGGGGGACAGGATACAGCCCTCAGAGTAATCATGTTGGGGATGTATTCAGTCCTGATCTGTCTATGCACTTAGGCCTCCAAATCACAATCGCAGCCTTAATCTCAAGGTTATTCTCGGAGGGGTTGAGGGGGGGGACAGGATACAGCCCTCAGAGTAATCATGTTGGGGATGTATTCAGTCCTGATCTGTCTATGCACTTAGGCCTCCAAATCACAATCGCAGCCTTAATCTCAAGGTTATTCTCGGAGGGGTTGAGGGGGGGACAGGATACAGCCCTCAGAGTAATCATGTTGGGGATGTATTCAGTCCTGATCTGTCTATGCACTTAGGCCTCCAAATCACAATCGCAGCCTTAATCTCAAGGTTATTCTCGGAGGGGTTGAGGGGGGGACAGGATACAGCCCTCAGAGTAATCATGTTGGGGATGTATTCAGTCCTGATCTGGCTATGCACTTAGGCCTCCAAATCACAATCGCAGCCTTAATCTCAAGGTTATTCTCGGAGGGGTTGAGGGGTGGGGACAGGATACAGCCCTCAGAGTAATCATGTTGGGGATGTATTCAGTCCTGATCTGGCTATGCACTTAGGCCTCCAAATCACAATCGCAGCCTTAATCTCAAGGTTATTCTCGGAGGGGCTGAGGGGGGGACAGAATACAGCCCTCAGAGTAATCGTGTTGGGGATGTATTCAGTCCTGATCTGTCTATGCACTTAGGCCTCCAAATCACAATCGCAGCCTTAATCTCAAGGTTATTCTCGGAGGGGTTGAGGGGGGGACAGGATACAGCCCTCAGAGTAATCATGTTGGGGATGTATTCAGTCCTGATCTGGCTATGCACTTAGGCCTCCAAATCACAATCGCAGCCTTAATCTCAAGGTTATTCTCGGAGGGGTTGATGGGGGGGACAGGATACAGCCCTCAGAGTAATCATGTTGGGGATGTATTCAGTCCTGATCTGTCTATGCACTTAGGCCTCCAAATCACAATCGCAGCCTTAATCTCAAGGTTATTCTCGGAGGGGTTGAGGGGGGGACAGGATACAGCCCTCAGAGTAATCATGTTGGGGATGTATTCAGTCCTGATCTGTCTATGCACTTAGGCCTCCAAATCACAATCGCAGCCTTAATCTCAAGGTTATTCTCGGAGGGGTTGAGGGGGGGACAGGATACAGCCCTCAGAGTAATCATGTTGGGGATGTATTCAGTCCTGATCTGGCTATGCACTTAGGCCTCCAAATCACAATCGCAGCCTTAATCTCAAGGTTATTCTCGGAGGGGTTGAGGGGTGGGGACAGGATACAGCCCTCAGAGTAATCATGTTGGGGATGTATTCAGTCCTGATCTGGCTATGCACTTAGGCCTCCAAATCACAATCGCAGCCTTAATCTCAAGGTTATTCTCGGAGGGGCTGAGGGGGGGACAGGATACAGCCCTCAGAGTAATCGTGTTGGGGATGTATTCAGTCCTGATCTGTCTATGCACTTAGGCCTCCAAATCACAATCGCAGCCTTAATCTCAAGGTTATTCTCGGAGGGGTTGAGGGGGGGACAGGATACAGCCCTCAGAGTAATCATGTTGGGGATGTATTCAGTCCTGATCTGTCTATGCACTTAGGCCTCCAAATCACAATCGCAGCCTTAATCTCAAGGTTATTCTCGGAGGGGTTGAGGGGGGGACAGGATACAGCCCTCAGAGTAATCATGTTGGGGACGTATTCAGTCCTGATCTGTCTATGCACTTAGGCCTTCAAATCACAATCGCAGCCTTAATCTCAAGGTTATTCTTGGAGGGGTTGAGGGGGGGACAGGATACAGCCCTCAGAGTAATCATGTTGGGGATGTATTCAGTCTCGATCTGGCTATGCACTTAGGCCTCCAAATCACAATTGCAGCCTTCGGTTCAGATCTCTTAGGTTATCACATATATTTATCATTCCTAGCTATCCTTCAAGGAGCTGAAGGAGGCCTACATAGCTGCCCCCTCCTCCATGTTATCCTGTCAACCAGGGCTTTTTTTGCAGCAGGAACGCCTTTGCATATTAGGCCACACCCACACCTGCAGGCCAGACACACCCCACTGATATAGCCAATTCTCCAAGAGCTTAGAGTAGGCCCTGTACTAAGAGCCCTGTAAGCTCCCGGAGGATTGGCTACTTCAGGGGTGTGTGGCCTAATATGCAAAGGAATTCTAGCAGGAGCTCCTTTGCATGTTAGGCCCCACCCCCTGATGTAACCAATCCTCCAAGAGCTTACAAAAAAGAGCCTTATAAGTTCTTGGAGGATTGGCTACATCAGTGGTATGCGGCCTAATATGCAAAGGAGCTCCTGCTAGAATTCCACCCCTGGATGTACTCAAGGAACAAAGGGTGCAGGCCCAAGTATAACCGTACCTATGGGGCAACGTCACAATGTGCAACTTACGGATTTTGTAAATATAAATATCCAGGTTGGCCAAAAGGAGCCATCAGCGTGGAGCTATGTGTCAAGCATCGGTATTTCGAATAACCAAGCTTTGTTTAATTCAAAGACTCATTTTATTGATAATCCAATACTTGCTCCAAGGAACGATACCTTGGAAGTGATACATAGTTTCACACGGCATGGAGTCTTAAAGGCTACTTCAAAGGCACAATAGTAGATATTTTCAAAAGCATAACATACAGATGTGAATTGCAGAGAAGGTTCAAAGGGTACTATCAACTATTCATTTGGTCACTACAACATCTCCTGGTTCCCATACATTCTTGGCTTACTGATAAGACGTATGGATGGGAACTGGTGGGAGAGGCAATTTACTTACAAAGATAAGGTTACTTGCATATTCTGAATCCTTTAGAATTACTAGGTAGGGGAGAGAAAACTTTGAAGAGCAGTTTTATGCAGAGAAGGAATAAAGGGAAAAGGAAGAGAGTTCAATAATACATATTGATTCAATATCCAGAAATATCATGCTTGACACTATGAACCACACTCTACATCAAGCTTCACTGATAACCAGGCATTCACACACAGTTGGGTGAATTCTGCTTAAAGCATTTAAAAAATATATCATGCCAGGGTTAGTCAGTGCCACACAACCTTAACACGACACACGCATTACAGAGAAGTTAATTAGTGGTGAAATGCTCACTAAAATTATCAACATTGCCAGGTCTCACAGCCTACCGTTAAGACTTTGGAACAAAAGTCCCTGAATCGTTTTCTCCTTAAATTTTGTTAATTTAACACAAATGTGAACTTAAGTTTGAGAAGCTGATCACCTCCAAGTTGCAGTGAATGAAAGACTGTAAATATGGAGAATTCTCAGATGTCAAGAACTGTATCACAATTCTCTTAATCATCCTCAGAACAACTCTGTGGGGTACATCAGCATTATTTCTCTTTCATGGAGGGGAAACAGACATGTAATGCTTGCCCATGGCCAGGAAAGAGCGCAAGGATTTGCCAATCCCAGTACTAAACTAGAATGAATACATGTATACAGTTTTTCTTAATTTTTTTTTAAAGTCCCATTTTTAAGAGAATAAAATTTTTAAAAAGCCTTACTAACTGGATTTGGCAATGCTGATTTTTTTTTCCCAATAGAATGATAAAACGGTGCAATATTTAAGCAAGTGTCCACTATGCTCTAACTCTCAACAAGAATTTCGGCAGAATGCTCTGCTTCGAGATTCTCCCAACGTCTCGCTTTTAGCAGCAACTGCGATTGCAAGCCAGCTGGTGTGGGAAGTGCGGCAGGACAGGGCAAGGCAGGCAGATAACCGGTGCTCTCACCTCTTGGGAAGTTCATTTTCAGATTGAGGAGGCGGCTTTCCTGAGCTCTGGTAAAAGCTTTTCAGGAAAGACGGGGCAGAGAAGGAAGAAGGGAGGCTGGATGGAGCAGATGATTCGCTCTCACTGCGAGTACGTCGGGCAAGTGTCGGCCTGACAGCAGGCAATAAAAGAAAGCGTAGCAAAGTAAGTGCTTAATACAACATTTCCCCCCCTTCCAAGAGTTCCCAGAATCTTATCCATACTCACCACGTTACAGCTCAGTTCTGGCCTGAATGCTAGAAATGTGTTCCAAAATCCTAGACTTTACAGGTCTTATTGTACATCCAATGTATAATATGGAACATTCACATTTTAAAACATAGATAGCATAACGAGACGAACAGGACGTGAAAGAAGTCTATTTTACTTCAACCCCAGTAAAAGGGTCAGTGTTCTCAGAAACCTTTAAAGAATAATGGCAGGCTAATTTGGGAGGGTCTCAATGTGAATAATGATTATTCCTGTTTTTTTATGATCTATAGTTCATGTAATGTAAGCTTTGGTCATGTTTCAGAATGTTAGCTTCATTTTGGTTTAACTTTGTTATGGTCCCTTTGAGATGATACGCAACACCTGTTGGTCTCTTCAAAAGGTTGCTGTTTGAAATGATTTTTATGAGCTTGTGCCTTTTGGAAACTGAATATGTCTTAGTTTGACATCATTGTTGTGAGTTTATAGGTAATCTTGTCTTTCTTGTTGCACTTTGTATTCTGTTGTTGTTTTTAATATCAATGTACTTTGTTGCATTTTATTCAAACAGGATGGCTCTTGGATGAAGCTTGTTTGTGAAACATGGTATATCAAGTCGACAAACACATAAAAAAAGGAACTTTATACCTTCGGAGCCTTTATTTTGGGAAACTGGATCAACCACATCTTGTGAAATTGACTGTGATTGAATTTCCAAGGGAAGCCTTTTGAATGGATGTTTTGCATTCTCCATGGAATCTTCTTGAAAATTATTGTGGGATCCATCCCCTCCTGAAATATACTTCCTGTGCATTTGGGGTATCTTTATAAATCATTTGGACACTTTATTCTATTATTGTTGATTCATTTTGGGTTTGCACAGCGGTTTTGCTTTGAACAAACAAACCTTACGGCAGGCACAAATTTAGTCTTTGAGTGTGTCGTTCTGCCTTCCACGATTCTAGTCTCTGGATGCAAACTTGCCCAGTAATTGCCCAGCATTGGAGCATTTTATTTTACGTAATTCACGTAACTTTAAATACTAAGCTATTTGCATTTACCCTTTTTGCTATTTTGTACTGTATGGGTGGAGCGGCCACTCACTGACACAGGACGCCTCGATCGGCAGCAATCTGGAGCCGCACGGGCACTCGCACTGCCCTTTGCCCCTTTTCAGATTACATACAAAACAACCAGGTTATAGTGACCAAAATTACTATAAATTGTAATAATTGCAATGATTACAATTTTTTTCAAAAGACAGCAATAACTGGATGCATGAATTGGAGATTCCCAATGGACAGGAAGTCGACTTAACGCTGCCGCTTAGAACATTCGTCCTGTTAGAATATCCGTTAGTTCTTAACACATCTTCAACATTCCAAATTGTCAAAAAATTCAAACAGATTCTCGATACACATTTAACAAGGACACAAAGTCTCTACCACACCCTTCAAACCAGCATTTGCTCAGAATGTCTCAGGGCAATATGGAATGTTGAAGATGTGTGTCAATTTAGCCCGTTGAGGATTTTGTATGAAGATAAATAGTGGAGTGTCCCTTGGTGGACGAATATTCTAAGCGGCAGCATTAAGTCGACTTCCCGTCCATTGGGACTCTACAATTCATGCATCCAGTTATAGTTGTCTTTTGAAAAATATTGTAATCATTGTGATTATTACAATTCATAGTAATTTTGGTCTCTATAACCTGGTGGCTGTTTTGTATATATTCCTGTAGCGACCTGTCTCCTGGTTTCCATTTTCAGATCACAGCAGTTCTATGCTGCTTCAGGACGTGAGCTGCTCTGCTCAATAGGGAAAAGAGGGAAGACTGCCTCTAGGTTGTTCACTTGGAATCTACCAGTGAGCATGAAAAGAACAATGAACAACCAAGCTGCTGGACGTTTGCCATTCTGAGCAGAAACCATGCAGTCCAAGCTATCGCTACTTCTGTGGTAAGTAGCTGGCAGCAAGTCTAAATCACAGCTTACATTTTACGTTCCTGTTTTGTAGATTAAAGTTTGGGAAAACAAACAGAGGCCGAGACACTAGATCTGTCTGCAAGCCACCATTATGACAGACAATAGTCTGATCCCCCCCCCTTTCTCCCCTTCTTTCCTTAGTAGCATAGAAAGATGATGATATTGGATTTATATCCCGCCTCTCACTTTGAATCTCAGAGTCTCAGAGCAGTTTACAATCTCCCCCACAACAGACACCCTGTGAAGCGGGTGGGGCTGAGAGATCTCTCACAAAAGCTGCCCTTTCAAGGACAGCTCTGAAAGAGCTATGGTTGACCCAAGGCCAACGAAGTGTCCCAAGTCAAGGAATAGGGTGTACAACTGGAAAAAAATCAGATTAGATTTATATCCCAACCTCCCCACTGAAGCAGGCTCAGGGCAGCTCACTCTAATAGGCACACAGATAACAGCCACAGAGGCTTGCCATTGCAGATAATTCCCCACCTGCTCCTGAAAAGATTAATGTACAACATTAATCTTTAGCCATGGTGACTAAAGGGAAGTTTCACATTCAGGGAAAGAGCACCTCTGAATACCAGTGCTAAGAGGAAATGGCCTAGTCTCTATGCCTTGCTTGCTAGATTTCCAGAGGAACTGGCTGGACACTGCATGAGACAAGATGCTGGACTAAATGGACAACTGTTCTAATCTAGCAGAGCTCTCCTGACGTACAATGAAGCTGCAGTAACCTCCTGAAGATAGAAATGAATTACACTCATGGTAAGACTCGACAGGCAATGAATATTAAAATCTTGAGCACCTTGCTTCTCTGGTCTGGACTTGTGCGCTGTGTTCTTTAATATAATCCTAGCTGAAAGGAAAGGACCAGGGCTTTTTTCGTAGCAGGAACTCCTTTGCATATTAGGCTACACCCCCCCGATGTAGCCAATCCTCCAAGAGCTTATAGGGCTCTTCTTACAGGGCCTACTGTAAGCTCTTGGAGGATTGGCTACATCACTAAGCACAGGTGCATCAAGTGTGGGGGTGGAAAGAGAGTACTGTCCACTTTCCACCCCCATTTTGGCTCAGGATGAGTTTCAGAGAGATTTTTTCTGAAAACAAAGTAACCGGGCCATGGGAAAGAAAAGTTTGGGAACCCCTGGGCCAGGTAACTTAAGCTATTACTCCATATGTGGCAGGTATTGAAGCAGGCTGTGCTGGGAATGTTTGCGATCTGAGCTTTCACACTGCCCTCTGTAGTATTTAAGGAGAACGCCGTTTCTTCAGTAGGTCTGAGACACGTACTTTGATAAAGTGAACACCACAGTGTGGTGGATTATCGCTCCCACAGTTTGTATGGCCACCTTTCCTGCTTCTCTCTCCTCATACACAGCCTGCCATGAGGCAAACTAGGCAATTGTCTAGGGTGCTGGCTTTCTGGGGGCACCTGCGCCAAATTGGGTACCCCCCGTGTGACTTACTGACGCTATCAGTGCGGGGTGGGGGGAGAAGGTAGCCTTGTCTAGGGCGCCAGACAGTCTAAGGCTGGGCTGGCTCATACAAAGGAATAGCTGCAGACCCTTGTACAAGGAACAAGATTCTAGACTTCCAAGAGCAAGAATGATTGTTTTAGAAGACGCCGCTCCCTATCCACAGAGCCAAATAATTGCTACAGGTAACCTGGTTTAAAAGACTGCAATTCAGCCAGAAGAGGAAGTGCATTTTCATTATAAATTTACTGAACCGTGAACAGATAAACGAATCACTACTGCAACGCAAACAGAACCAGATTCAAGCACGCAGTAATATTCAATTTAAGAAAACACTAGTATTACTCTAAATGAAAACTGGTTATCTCACCCTGTAATAAAGCAGAATCTCTCTTTAAATTCTTAAAGTGATAAGAACCAGAAATCCAGAGGCCCAGTTTTTCTTCCCATTCATTTCAATTTGGCTTGCACAGAAAATTTTTTCCAAAAGCCAAGACCAATTCTTTATGTTCAAATGACAGTTAAATGGCTAGAATTGCTCTCAAATTTATGTGTAGTCTATTATATATTTACATCGCACACACTGAGGATTTTCATTCTCAGCTTAGATTATTTACTTTGCAATCTCTCTTTCATTGAAGTTAAAAAAAAAACAAAAAACACCGATCAGAGGTCTATGTATATGAATGTTTCATCCTACAAACACACACTAGGAAGGAATTCCTACTAAACTCAGTAAGGTTTTTCTCTTGAGTAAAAGATGCTGGAAACACTATTTTGTTTATTTTGGCAGTTTACTACTATTTGCCAGGGCCTTTTTTTGTGTTTGTACAAAAAGCCTAGCAGGAGCTCCCCCATCAGGGAGGCATTTAAAGATACCTCTCTGCACTTTCCTCAGCATGCCAGCCAGAGCCCTGGCCAGCCCAGGTGGAGCTCTGCTCCTGAGCGCTCCAGCCCAAAAAAGCCCTTGTATTTGCAAACTGTTCCAGTAGGCAGGGCCAACCCCAGGGAGCATGGCGCCCCAGGCAGATGCCGCCTGTTGCGCCTCCCCCCACAATCAGCTGATTGGCGGTAAAATGCTGCTGCCACGGCTGCCCCCCTTCCCTTCCGTGGTAACACCGCGCTCCGCCCCCCCTCCCCCGCGTGCTGAGCATGGCTAAAATCAGCCCTACCCTTAGAATTGGCCCCCACCTCTCAGCGTTCAGAACGCTGAGAGGCGCGGGCCGAGTCTAAGGGTAGGGCTGATTCTAGCCGTGCTCTGCCGCCACCCCTCCCTGGCATGCTGAGCGCGGCTAGAATTGGCCCTACTCTTAGACTCGAACCACGCTTCTCAGCGTTCTGAACTGCTGCAGAAGGGAAGGGAGTGGGGGTGGCTGCAGCAGCAGTGTTTAACCGCCGATCAACTGATCGGTGGGGGGGTTTAAAGAGGCCAGGAAGCGGCACTTCAGCACCCTTTCCTGGCGGAGTAGAAGTGGGGAGGAAGGAAGAGGTGGCGGTGAAGCAGCGAGGCAGCAAGGGGGTAAACTAGGCATTTGCCTTGGGCATGGGGAGGGGGGAGGGCCCAATTCAGCACCCCCTCCCTCCCGGCGCCCTAGGCAATTGCCTAGTTCACCTAGTGGGCGAGCCAGCCCTGCCAGTAGGGCTCTTATTTTTAACTCTCATGTGATATGTTATCTCCAAGGAAAAGCTGGAAACAATGTAGGGGACACTCCGAGCTCACCTAATTATACACCAGGGAAGTGATTTCGTTCAGGTTGTCTGTGGCCCAGACTCACCTGCTGTGTTCCACAGAGTTCTGCCTCAGGAGAGGAGACTTGACGCTTTGGGATCTCCCGTCTTGGAAAGAGATCTTTTTCTTCACGCTGGACGGCGGGTGGCTGAACGTGTGCGCACGTCTTCTGAACTGAGGCGAATCGGAATCCTCCTCGGGAAACGGCTGCCAAGCTGAGGATATCGGTGACCCCGGGGGAGTGGGGGGAGGAGACTCCCCAGAGGAGCAGTCCTAAAAGAAGTCAGATAGGAGTGAGGCTCCTGTCTCTGCACCCCAGAACAGAGGCAGAGAGATTCCTGCAGCTAAACAAGGAAACCAAAGCTGAAGGTTCACTTTGCTCCTCAACAGAGATACAAGTCTTTGGCGCCAACTATCATGGGCATACAAGTAGGCTGAGTCGAAGTCCTAAAAATGCCGTATCCTCTGATGGAAAACGCTGCACAAAAACTAAACAGCATTCAAAACACCCTCGAGCTACTGGACGCTGCACCTAGACTGCTGCATGCCTTCAGAGAAAGGGAGGAAGAGAGGAAAATCATGCTACAGGCTCGGCCTCCAATCAAAATTGGTTTCTGTACTCGTTTTCTCAACATATCAGGCACAGATTTCCTGTGCTGTCAAAGCGGTATCCTGGAAAAAGGAGTCTATTATTAAACGGAGACATTAACAGTAACAGCAGCAGGATAATTGTGAATCACAAGGAATGTTAATGTATCTAAATCTTGGGGGCGGGGAGGAATTCAGTGTGTAGAACATTAAAAAAAATAAGAAAAACAGGAAACGGACAGCAAGCAATTTTCACATCCAACATAAGCAGGCTAATAATAATGGATAATCAATTAAGATTTTGTTCCTTGAATTTTAAAAAAAAAAAAAGCTTGGCATCTGAATTTGTTTTCCTGATACTTTTGTTCTGAGGTGGAAGTCACTTTACACCAACAAACCATGGAAGTTTCTCTGTTTGTTTCTCTCAGAGGCACTCTCTCATACAACTCCAGGAAAATAAAACAACAGCTAAAATTGTCCTCTGGCCTATGAGAAGATCACGAGAGCGAGGTTTCTATGAGTTTTCTAAGCTGTGGAGACTTGTGAGCAAAAACTCTACTTCATGAGCTACTGGCATTAAAGTTGTGAGCTTCTGCGTAAAACAGTTTGCTCAGAGGACATTTGGCAGGGGAGGGCGGGATACAAAAATAAATTTATTATTATTATTATTATTATTATTATTATTATTATTTTCTGGGTCACAGCTGTATCGATCTGTAGAATGAGCCCAACTGAAACTACCACCTATGGTGTATATTATTATTTTATGGTTTTATTGTGTTGTTTTTCGCTTTTAATTTGTCACTTCTAATTGGCGCAGAGTGGTAAAGCTGCAATACTGCGGTCTGAACTCTCTGCACACAACCTGAGTTCGATTCTGGAGGAGGCTGGGTTCAGGTAGCCGCCTCAAGGTTGACTCAGCCTTCCATCCTTCCGAGGTCGGTCAAATGAGTACCTAGCTTGCTGGGGGGAAGTGTAGATGACTGGGGAAGGCAATGGCAAACCATCCCATAAAAAGTCTGCCATGAAAACGTTGTGATGCCACATCACCCCATAGTCAGAAACGACTGGTGCTTGCACAGGGGACCTTTCCTTTTCCTTTAATTGCTGCCTAATCTATGTTATCTGCCAGGAGCCTGCTTGTGGGAAAGAGTAGAATACGTCAACTAAAAAAAATAAACGATATTCAGGCAGGGTGTGGTTGGTGTGAGTGAAGGGCCCTCAGGAAACCTCACCTGCCTGGTGGCCGGCCCTTGACTGCAGCTCAGAAGCCTTTAAAATCCTCTCTGGGCCCACCAGGAGAAGGGCTGGACTTCAAACAGTCTTGATCTCTCGGTGACTCTGCAACGGCTGCAGTTGCTCCTGAAGCCTCTTCAGTCCCACCTGGCAAAGGGCTTGGCTCCAAGCAGCGCTGACCCGTGGGTGAACTCACACACTGTTGTTTTTAAAAATATTAGCACAACTGCCACAGGAGGCGGTGGCGGCTTCAAGCACACACAACTTCAAGAGGGGACTGGATCAACATCTGGAACAGAGGTCCATCAGTGGCTATTAGCCACAGCTTATCGTTGGAACTCTGTCTGGGGCAGTGATGCTCTGTATTCTTGGTGCTTCAGGGAGTGGGGGGGGAGGCAACAGTGGGAGGGCTTCTAGTGTCCTGGCCCTCCTGATGGACCTCTTGATGATGTCTTGGGTTTTTTGGCCACCACCACAGAGTGTTGGACTGGATGGGCCAGTGGCCTGATCCAACATGGCTTTTCTTATGTTCTAACAAGAGAGTCCCCTGTGCAAGCATCAGTCGTTTTTGACTCTGGGGTGACGTTGCTTCCACAATGTTTTCACGGCAGACTTTTTACGGGGTGGTTTAAGTCTGCCGTGAAAACGTTGTGGAAGCAACGTCACCCCAGAGTCAAAAACGACTGATGCTTGCACAGGGGACCTTTCCTTTCCTTTCCTTGCCATTGCCTTCCCCAGTCATCTACACTTTCCCCCCAGAAAGCTGGGTACTCATTTTACCGACCTCGGAAGGATGGAAGGCTGAGTCAACCTCGAGCTGGCTACCTGAAAACCCAGCTTCTGCCAGGATTGAACTCAGGTCGTGAGCAGAGCTTAGGACTGCAGTACTGCAGTTTTAACACTCTTTTTTAACAAGAGAGTAGAAGGGCCCTCAAGGGCCCTTAAGAGAGTAGACATCAGTATGCCAATAAAGGTCAGTCTGCCTGCCTGTCGGGGAGCAGACACCAGCATGAGATCTTGCAGTGCACTGTTTTCGTTTTAAAACTAGATTTGAGTCCAGTAGCACCTTCGACACCCACAAGGTTTTGGGGAGTATGAAGTTTTTAAGGGTCAAAAGATCCCTTTGTATCTGAAGAAAGTCGCTTTGACTCTTGAAAGCTCATAGCCAGAACATCTTGTTGGGTCTCCATGCTGGAATCAAGTCTCACTCTTCTACAGCAGACCAAAAAAGCTACCCTCGGAAATCATCTAATTAAAGCAAGATACTCACTTTGTCCGAGGAGAGGTTGTTGCATCTTTCAAAGCTGTCCATGCTCCCCAAACGGCCACGCATCCTGTTAGCGCCCTACAGAACATCGGGGGTGGGGGAACAAGCTCATTGTTTATTCCTCATCTTCAAGAACCCACAATAAGTCAACAGGAAGCAAAGTCAGGGCTGCATGCACACATGGTGGGATACCGAGGCATCATGGCACCGTAACAAATCTTTACAACTGGATCTTCCTGTGCAGATCAGAAGGTGTGACAGAGCAACAACCGCACAATTTCCTATCAATTGTGGCTGCAGACCAGCCCAGATCCACGATTCACAAAAGCTGTTGGCTTATAGCAGCCTGCAGGCCGGACACAACTCACAGCACTATTTTACCAGGCTTCACACATGTCTCTTCGTGCGTTCCAAAACTAGAACTTTGTACTTTTCTTTGCTGGTTTATGCAAGACCAGGTCTGCCATTATCTTTTCGAGATTTTTCAGTGGATGCTAATGCATGCACCCACACTCTAAGAATGAAGGAACTGATTTAAAGAAATTCCCATCAGAACATTTTCCAGGTAACCAGATTATTTCCCATGCACATTTCACTTGAGAAATGCAACTTCTTTCTTTGATAATTTTTTTTCCCAGTTGGATCTGGTCTCTGACCATAATAATAAAATTGAATCGAACGTCTTTCTTTTTTCAAATTCCTGCTGCATTCACTGCATTCTGTCAAAGATACAGAATTTACCCAAGAGATCTATGGTGTTCCAGTGTGCACATCCATAACATTCAGTGATGGATATATACCAGGGGTCCCCAACCCCTGGGCCACGGAACAGTACTGGTCCGTGGCCTGTTAGCAACCGGGCCACGAGTTGTATAATTATTTCATTATATATTGCAGTGTATTAATAGAGATAAAGTGCGCAATTGTATCATCCTGAAAAATTGCCCCCCTAAAAAATTTGTCTTCCACAAAACCGGTCCCTGGTGCCAAAAAGGTTGGAAGACCACTGCTTGTGTTAAGCAAGTTTGTGCATATATCACACAATCTTAACATGTAACAACAACGAATTATAGTTTCCAGTGCAGAAAAAAATAGTACAATGACTAAAGAGAAAATATTTATAATACTCCTTCTTTTCACACCACTGCGATTCTTGCTTTTAAGACAGAGGCAGGCCCAGAGGTGCAATTCTAGCAGGAGCTCCTTTGCATATTAGGCCACACACCCCTGATGTAGCCAATCCTTCAGGAGCTTACTAGGCTCTCTTTTCTAAGCTCTTGGAGGACTGGCTACATAGGGGTGTGTGGCCTAATATGCAAAAGAGCTCCTGCTAGAATTCCACCAGCAGGCCTTTCAAGCTAACCGAGTATTAATGCTTTCTCCGTGTGTTATGTGCTGCCATTTCATTTCCAACGTATGGCAATCCAACAAACTGATGACCTCCATAATGTCCTATCATGAACAGCCTTGTTCAGGTCTTGTCAACTGAAGGCTGTGGCTTCTTTGATCAAGCCTTCCTCTTTTCCTACCGCCTTCAACTTTTCCTACCATTATTGTCCTTTCTGGTAAGTCTCTTCCCCCCTCACGATGTGACCCCAATTTAGTTATTTTAGCATCTAGGAAGAATCCAGGATTGATTTGATCCAGAACAGAGGTGGCCAAGCTTTACCTTAGGAGCCGCATGTGCCTCTTTCACACAATTGTGTGGCTCTCAAAGCCCCTCACCCCACCCCATTGGCCAGCTTGGAGAAACCATTTGTTTCTTTAAATCATTTCTCCAAGCTAAGCTGGCAGCTTGGAGAATGCACTTAAAGCTGAAGTTGCTTTCTTTCCACCTCTCCCTCCCCCGATCTATTTGCCTGCCTTCCTCTCGCATCTATTTGCCTTCCTTCCTTCCTTCCTTCCCTCCCACTTTCAAACATCTGATGTCCATGTCTTGTGGCTCTCAAACATCTGACATTTATTCTATGTGGCTTTTACGTTAAGCAAGTTTGACCACCCTAGACCTAAAACCCACTTATTTGCCTTTTTTGTAGTCCACATAGTATCCAGAAAAATCTCCTCCAACAACTTATTTCAAACAAGTCAACTTTCTTCCTGTCAGCTTTCTTCATTGTCCGGCTTTCACATCCATACACAACAATTGCTCTCTACGGGCACTGCATTTACTAAGGACTGTCTTTTCAGGGGGGGTGGGGGTGGAAATCTGTTCATGAAATATAAATCTTTATCGGCACACCAAACAACAACGTATAAAAGGTTCAGAGATTTCACTTCAGGAAATAATCTAGGTTTCCTTTCAGATGTTCCCAAATGCGCTTGCCATTTACATCACGTTTTCCAGATACCAAGAATTTTAGCTAGGCATGTGCCGACAGCAAGAGACAGATTCTGCAATGATGAGATCTGGGGTTGAATACAGGTTATATTTATCCAACTAGAAAACAATCCTCCCTTCCCCCAACACGAAACCACATTTCTGCTTATTTATTCTCAATAAAGGCCCAGAACTCTTGAAACACACACAGAGGAGGAGGAGATGATGATGATGTTGATGAAGAAGATGATGATACTGGATTTATATCCCGCCCTCCACTCCAAATCTCAGAGTGGCTTACAATCTCCTTGACCTTTCTCCCCCACAACAGACACCCTGTGAGGTGGGTGGGGCTGAGAGAGCTCTCATGGAAGCTGCCCTTTCAAGGACAGCTTTGCGAGAGCTATGGCTGACCCAAGGCCATTCCAGCAGCTGCAAGTGGAGGAGCGAGGAATCAAACTCGGTTCTCCCAGATAAGAGTCCGCGCACTTAACCACCACACCAAATTGGCTCTCTATGTGAATTCTGATTTGGTTTCTCCATTTATTATGTACATTAAATAGTTTAAGGCTTGTAAGAGTTCCCTCACTCTCCCTTTCTTGCCAGGGGGAAACAAAAACTGTAGAGAATCAGGGGATTGCTATGAGGAGGGGGCTGGGTTGTGGGGGGGGGGAACCCACAGTAAATTATACAACAAAACCTACAAAATGCATTTGTTTTGACAACACAAATTAGTTCTAATTCCAGCAGAAGGTGTTGCATACAATAATTAGCACATGCTATCACACAACCGCAATTTCAGTTCTCGTGATGGATTCAGGTAGGCCCGAGGCCAAAAATAGATGCCAGCTCTCCCTATTTAACCTGCAAGTAAGAAACTAATGAAAGATCTACTAGGAGACAACAATATTGTTGTCAATTATAGCCTAAATGCATGTCAACGCTCCAGTAATCTTACCCTTGAGAAAATGTTTTCCAGAGAACTCGTCAAGGACTTCTTGGCCTTGTTTTTCAGGATGTCAAGTTTGAACCTGCCGCCGCTCGCTGTGATTTCGGGAACTGAGTTGTTGCAGGCATTCTGCTAAAGCAGATGTGAGAACACACGCTAGTTTCGATCAATAAAGCTGTCGGAAGTCATCCAACATTTTACGCAACCAAAATTCATTTTAGCAACGAAGTGGAGAAGAGGGGTATGCCTCTCAGTCTCCTTTTCAAGATACAAAATGTCACCCTAAATCTTTAGTAGGCTAGCGAAGGTTGCCAGCTCCAGGTTGAGAAATACCTGGAGATTTTAGGGCTGGAGCTGGAGAGAGGTGGGTTTGGGAATGGGAAAGACTTCACTGGGCTATAATGCCAGAGTCCACCTTCCAAAGAAGAAGAAGACGACTGCAGATTTATACCCCGCCCTTCTCTCTGAATCAGAGACTCAGAGTGGCTTACAATCTCCTATATCTTCCTCCCCGACAACAGACACCCTGTGAGGTGGGTGGGGCTGAAAGAGCTCTTACAGCAGCTGCCCTTTCAAGGACAACTCCTACAAGATCTATGGCTAACCCAAGGCCATTCCAGCAGCTGCAAGTGGAGGAGTGGGGAATCAAACCCGGTTCTCCCAGATAACTACTACACCAAACTGGCTCTCTTTCTCCACTTTCTCCACAAAGCAGCCACTTTCTCCAGAGGAATCGATCCCTGTTGCCTATAGATCAGCTGTAATAGTGGGAAATCTCCAGCCACCACCTGAAGGCTGGAAACCCTATGCTCAGACTACCCTAATTTGTACATGAACCAAAAAAAACAAAACACCTCAGGGTCTGAGTTTTAATATAGAGAGCTATACAGCATAGCAGCTAAGAGACTGAGCCATACACAAGAGGCCATGATTAATCACAGTAAGGCCTCAGGGAAGCCACTATTCCATTAGCAGAGTCAGTTACTCTATTGAACTAGTGCCAGGTCCTTACCCTTCGCCAGTTGAGGGGGGGGGGAGGAGGAAGACACCCCCAAACCGTAACACCAATGAAATGACATCATGTGGAACTGACATCATTTCATTGGGGACATCGCATGGAGCTTTTCTGGACTGAAGCAAACCTACATGGCAATACGGCCCTCAAACAAGAGAATCCCCCATTGTGATGTCACTTCTGCGTGACCTCATCACAACTGGGGACATTGCTGTTTGGGGGTGGGAAGCATCCCCCCCCCAAAAGTGGAGGATCCCCTACTCAGACCTGGGGGCTGGCAACCCTACATTGACATGGGCCCTGCCTTGCTAGTATTATTGTAACTGTATGTGAAGCGTTTTAGCTGCTCAAAAAGCAGTGTCAATTTTTTTAAAAACCCCTTTTTTTAAACAAAACCCATCAGTAAAGGCCTTTAAGCAAAATGTACTAACAAGCAAAACAAACTAAAGTGCTTGTGAACATATATAAACATATGAAGCTGCCTTATTCAAACCCTGGGTCCATCCAAGTCAGTATTGTCTACACAGACTGGCAGCAGCTCTCCAGGGTCTCAAGCTCAGGTTTTTCACACCTACTTGCCTGGACCCTTTTTAGTTGGAGATGCCGGGGATTGAACCTGGGACCTTCTCCTTACCAAGCAGGTGCTCTACCATCGAGCCACCGTCCCTCCCCGAGGTAAAGCTAAAGGATTCTTGGGTCCTCTGATATCTGTCATACCCTTGGCCAAACAAATAGTAAGAAAACCCGTCGGAAATTGTAAAAAGACTTGTAGGACCAGGGCTGAAGAAAGCAATACGCACCAAGTGCTGTATACTGAATCAGACTCTTGGTTCATCAAGGCCATTATCTAGTCAGACTGGCAATGGCTCTCCAGAGACTTTCCCATCACCTACTGCTTGGCCCTTTTAACTGGAGAACTTGGAAGTGAACCTGTGACCAAGCAGTGGTTCTCCCACTGAGCCACAGCCTCTCCTCTAAGCAGTTGAACAACCAATGCTTCAACATCTAGTTTATTGGGGTCTGTTGCATAACCCAGTTCTCCCAGAAGTAGCTCCCTGGACAAAGGGTACTATGTTCTCTGTGAATGCCTTGCAATCAAGAAACTTTGGAGGGCGGGAAGGGTTGCATCACTGCTTAGTTCTCGTGGCCCTTTCTTGCACACTCAGGGAAATGCTGATTGCCACCTTGGGATCAGGAAGCAATTTTCTCCAGGCCACTTTGGCCAGGGATCCTGGAGGTTTTTGCCAACTTCTGGGCCTGGAGCCAGGGATCAATGGGGGTGTGGGGAGGGGAGTTTCCTGCATTGTGAATTGTTTGTGAATTTCCTGCATTGTGTACAGAATTGGACTGGATGACCCTGGAGACCCCTTTCAACTCTACGACTCTATGATTCAAGGGAAGTCCACATCCTCTTTCTGTATTAGTGAGGATACAGAAACTGCCATTTGGGATGGGGAAGATGTGTGAACTGCAACTCAAATTTGTTTTCACTGTTTTTTTGCCGTTTTGGAATTATTATTTTGCTGCATTTTATGGCACAGTAGTTTCATTTCTTGTTTTTTTTCTCTTAACAGGTGCCTCCAGCATCTTGCACTTAAAGGGGCAATTTATAAATGTTAACTGTTATACGTATATATAACAACAGCAACAACAACAGCAACTAGACACATAAAAGATTTTTTTTCAGTACCCTCAAGCTCTGTCGTTAATATATAAATAAATGGCTGCTATCCATCTCGGCAGGTATTAACAGGGGTGGAATTCTAGCAGGAGCTCTTTTGCATATTAGGCCGCATCCCCCTGATGTAGCCAATCCTCCAAGAGTTTACAAAAAAGAGCCTTGTAAGCTCTTGGAGGATTGGCTATATCAGGAGTGTGTGGCCTAATATGCAAAGGAGCTCCTGCTAGAATTCCAGCCCTGGGTATTAACATCTTCATTCCATTGTTTTCAAGGAAACTTGGTAGTGGTGGAAAATGCTGTCAAGTTCCAGTTGACTTATGGGGACCTCACAGAGTTTTCAGGACAGGAGACATTCAGAAGTGGTTTGCTATCACCTGCCTCTCTGTAGGGGCCCTGAACTCCCTTGACCCTGCTCAGCTTCCAAGAGCCAATCAGATCGGGCTAGCCCGGGCCATCCAGGGCAGGGTCAAGGAAACCTAGGGTTGCCAGGTCCAATTCAAGAAATATCTGGGAGCTTTGGGGGTGGAGCCAGGAGACACTGAGGGTGGAGCCAGGAGCAAGGTTGTGACAAGCATAATTGAACTCTCAAGGGAGCTCTGGCCATCACATTTAAAGGGGCAGCACACCTTTTAAATGCCTTCCCTCCATTGGAAATGATGAAGGGTAGGAGCACCTTCTTTGGGGGCTCATAGAATTGGACCCCCTGGTAATAGCTTTTTGAAACCTGGAGGGTGTTTTGAGGGGGGGCATCAGATGTTATGTTGCAAATTTGGTGCCTCTACCTCAAAAAACCCAGGGTTCAATTCTCCATTATACTCTACGGGAATCGGTCTCCATAGGGACTAATTGGAGTGCCCAGCAGACATTTTCTCCCCCCCCCCGGCTTTCTGATAACCCTAAAACAGAGGGCGGAGCCTCCAAACAGGGGGATCCCCTGTCCCCACCTGGGGATTGGCAACTCTAAGGAAACCTACATCCAGAAAAGAAGCAGGTTTAGGATTGGACTATGCCAGTGTTCAAATAATGGATTCTCCCTGCCTGTCCCTTATCCTATATTACTCCAATCTGTCTTCCTTTCACCAGTACTGAAGAGTAGAAGAGAGTAAAGGTTTTACCACCGGTGCCTCTCCAATGTGCACGTGCGTCTTCTGTTTCGTTTCACACAATTGCCGCAGATGTAAGATCACAAGCTCATTTTCTTCCTGGTCGCTAACAGGCTTCATTTTCTTTCAAGAAGGGACAGCAGAAAGATCTGTTTAGAAACCTTTGACATCTGCAGTTTCATTTTTAAATGAAAGGAGAGTATCCATACTTTTAGTGCAGAGGTCCTCCAACTTTTTGAGCCTGAGGGAACCTTTGAAATTCTGACACAGCATGGTGGGTACAGGCACAATATGGCTGCCACAAAATGGCTGCTGCAGGAAACAGAGCCAGACACAAAATGGCTGACACCGCTTACCTTCAATCACATGGTGCTGTGATGACAGCTTTTGCTAAAGCCATGTTTCAAAAAAAAATCTTCACAGCTAGTCACATCTCCAAAGGCCAATCAGAAGATCTCTGGCCCCGCCAGGCCCCGCCCACTTTCTAAGAACACTTGGTGGCCACCATTGTTGGGGACCCACATTTAGACTCACTAATTAGTTTATTGCAACACTAATTCCAACACTAGTTAAGTAGTGGATGAATAACTGTGTACCCAAACTATGCATAACTGTGTACCCAATAGAAAAGAACTCTCAGTTTAACCCAGACTTTAAGAACCAGAGAGCAATGAACAGACTGCTTTTGTTGCCCTGTAACACCAATTTTGACGTTAACTGCCTCTTTTGGTTTCCTGTGCTGATACTATCCAGACCAAGCGTCCTTTCATTTTGACCAAATGTCGCCCGATTTCCCACTCGCCTTATGCCGCTCTCATGCTCCTCTTCTCAGCGGTGCTTCCTTCCAATTTCACGCTATCTGCCCCAGGGCTGCAACTAGCTTCGGCTTTTTCACGCAGCAAACAGAAACCTCTAAAAACCAGTTTCTGTTTGCTACATGAAAAGGCCGAAGCTAATTGCAGCCCCAGGGCAGATAGCGTGAAATCGGAAGGAAGCCCCGCTGAGGAGTGTGAGAGCGGTAAGGCGAGTGGGAAATCAGTCACCAATTTGTTAATTTCACTGTTTTCATATTGGATTATAATTTCGTACCATTTTGCATGCTTAACCACTGCCCACCAGCTATATGTAACTCGGCTCACTGTACACCATTCCTTCGTCTGATGAAGTCTGCATGCACACGAAAGCCGACATTCTGAATAAAACTTGGTTGGTCTTAAAGGTGCTACTAGACTCCAACTTTGTTCTACTGCTTCAGACCAACATGGCTAGCCACCTAGATCTGTGTACCCAGGGGTGGAATTCTAGCAGGAACTCCTTTGCATATTAGGCCACGCCCCCTGTTGCAGCCAATCCTCCAAGAGCTTACAAGGCTCTTTTTTGTAAGCTCTTGGAGGATTGGCAACATCAGGGGGTGTGGCCTAATATGCAAAGGAGCTCCTGCTAGAATTCCACCCCTGTGTGTACCCCAATTATCTCTCACAGGATCGGGGCAGGGAGGTCAACAGGATGCTTTTGATTCTTGGGAGTCTTCAGTCTAGCAACTTGATCCTTGTGTCCGTTTCCTGGACAAAGGACGCCAACCAGTTCCATTTATTACCTGGACACGTTCAAAGATGTCCGCTTGCTCATTGTCACTGAGGGTGGACAAATGTCTCTGAATCACGAGCTTGGCTCTCGGTGGGTAAAGACCTTATAGAACGAAGAGAAGAGGCTTTTAAACACCCTGCTTTACGTCTGTAAGCAAAATCCATTCAGTGTGCACCACTTTTTGCTTGCACAGAATTACACACCACCAAACACAAAGCTCAAACTGAAAATTTGATAGCTAGCTTATAGCCCAGGGGTGTCAAACAAGCAGCCCGGGGGCCAAAGTAGGCCCCCAGGGGGCTTCTATCAGGCCCCTGAGCAACTGGCTGCCATCTGCTTCCTTCTCCCTCTCTCTAGCTTCCTTCTGCATAATAGCTTGCCTTGAAAGGCTTGCTCAGTTACACAGGAGCTACAGAGCAAAACCTCTATTTTCTCCATTAACTGAGGAGCCTTGGGGAGGAAGGGGAGGAGCGATAGCTTGCTTTCTCAGGCTCTCTCAATCGCACAGCGGAGCTACAGAGTCGAGACTCTCTTCCTTGTATTGGCTGAGGTTTCTCCCCCTCCTCATCCCCTTCAAAAGGAAGGGAAGAGTCAGAGCTTCCTTTGCCCAGTTCCCTGGATCCCATAGGAGATATACAAAGAAAGTGCCCTTAAGAGCAACGAATGCTAATGTTTTAAGCATGTTTTATTTTAAATTTTTTTAAAAAATCTTTGTGTTTGTCTTTGTCCTTTATAAATTTCAAATAGGTACACACATGGCCCAGTCCGACATGACCCGGCCTGATAAGGTCTCATTTATGTCAGATTTGGCCCTCATTAAAAATGAGTTTGACACCCCTGTTACAGCCTATTAAATAATATTAGACTATCTTAGACTATCAACAAGGTTGAGAGAGCCTCGCGGCGCAGAGTGGTAAAGCTGTAGTACTGCAGTCCGAACTCTCTGCTCACGACCTGAGTTCAATCCCGGCAGAAGCAGGGTTCAGGTAGCCGGCTTAAGGTTGACTCAGCCTCCCATCTTTCTGAGGTCGGTAAAATGAGCACCCAACTTGCTGGGGGGAAAGTGTAGATGACTGGGGAAGGCAATGGCAAACCACCCCGTAACAAAGTCTGCTGTGAAAATGTCACCCCAAAGTCAGAAATGACTGGAGCTTGGACAGGGGATTACCCTGACCTTTATCAACAAGGTCAGCCTCCATCCCTGACCTGAATAGCCCAGTCAAGCCTGATTTCGTCAGATCTCGGAAGCTAAGCAGGGTCGACCCTGGCAAGTATTTGTAGGAGAGACCTCTGGAGAATACCAGGGATGGGAGGAAGAGGCAGGCTATTGAGCCACTTTTCTGAATGTCAACCATGCCCCAGTAGGAGTCACCAGAGGTCACTATGACTTCCAGGTAGGGGCATGCACGCACACAAATGGAAAAAAAAAATACCACCCCCAGAAGGTCAGTCTTCATTTTCAGTTTATCTTTCCTTGGATACAAGGAAGTACTTCTTCACCCAAAGGGTAATTAACACATGGAATTCACCGCCACAGGAGGTGGTGGTGGCTAGAAGCATAGACAGCTTCAAGAGGGAAGTGGATAAGCATATGGAGCAGAGGTCCATCAGTGGCTATTAGCCACTAGGTATAGATGGAACTCTCTCTCTGGGGCTGCCATGCTCTGTATTCTTGGTGCTTGGGGGGCAACAGTGGGAGGGCTTCTAGTGTCCTGGCCCCACTGATGGACCTCCTGATGGCACTTGGTTTCTTTGACCACTGTGTGCCACAGAGTGTTGGACTGGATGGGCCACTGGCCTGATCCAACATGGTTTCTCTTATGTTCTTTTGTAACACAGAGTGTTGGACTGGATAGGCCACTGGCCTGATCCAACATGGTTTCTCTTATGTTCTTTTGTGACACAGAGTGTTGGACTGGATAGGCCATTGGCCTGATCCAACATGGCTTCTCTTATGTTCTTCTGTGACACAGAGTGTTGGACTGGATGGGCCACTGGCCTGATCCAACATGGCTTCTCTTATGTTCTTCTGTGACACACAGCATTGGACTGGATGGGCCACTGGCCTGATCCAACATGGCTTCTCTTATGTTCTTTTGTAACACAGAGTGTTGGACTTGGATAGGCCATTGGCCTGATCCAACATGGCTTCTCTTATGTCCTTATGTCCCACCCCAGCTGTTTTACGTCAGACTGAAAATTAAAAATCAGGTGTTGAACAGATTTTTTTTTTTAAATGACACTTGCATCCTGATTTTCTTCCATCATGGACCTCAAGGTGGTCTCTGTACAGTTCCCAAGTGGTCAGACCTGCTTAGCTTCAGGCAAGACTGCCGGATGGTTTGCCCTCCACCTGGACTTCAGAAGTAAGCTAGCATAAAGTCCCAAGGCTCAAACACAAGGCAGGCATCTGCTTCCTTCTCCCTCTCTCTAGCTTCCTTCTGCATAACAACTTGCCTTGAAAGGCAGGCAGCTCAGATGCAGGGTCAGAAGTGGACATTAACACAGTTTCCATGTCTAAAATATTCTCTCTGCCCCTCTCCACGTTTACAGTACAACAGAGTAAATTAAAACCCCGCAAGCATCAATAGAGATTAAGTGGTTCCTGCTGGAAATCCCCTTCTAGGCACGGCACAGCCCGAACGCTGTTCTTTGTGAGGTTTGGCTTGCTCTGGGCTGGACTTCTTGTACAATGTCCAGTTCATGCACCAAGGTCATCCTAATTCCCCCCTCTCCCAATGTCCTGGACAAAATGAGCACCAGATTTTCTAGATCAGGGGTGTCAAACGTGTGGGCCAGGGGCCAAATCAGGCCCCCAGAAGGCTACTATCAGGCCCGCGAACAAGTCTGCTTCCTTCTCCCTCCCTTGCTTCCTTCAGTTATCAAAGGCTGTTAAATAAAATATTGCTAATCTTTTAAGCATGTATTATTTAAAGGGTTTTTTTTTTAAAAAAAATCTTTGTGTTTGTGTCCTTTATAAAGTTCATGTCTGCGCTACCTGGCATTACATTTTATGACACGCATGGCTTGGCCCGACAAGGTTCCATTTATGTCAGATCTGGCCCCCATAACAAATGAGTTTGACACCCCTGCTCTAGATTTTCAAATGGTATTATTATCCATTTGGGGGTCTATATCACCAGGGCATTTTTGGTAGCAGGAACCCTTTTGCATATTAGGCCACACACTCCTGATGTAGCCAATCCTCCAAGAGGTTACAGTAGGCCCTGTAAGAAGAGCCTTGTAAGCTCTTGGAGGATTGGCTACATCAGGGAGATATGGCCTAATATGCAAAGGAGTTCCTGCTACAAAAAAAGCCCTGTATTTCACACTCCTTGGAAGAGAGACAAAAAACCCTTTCCGGAGTTTAGTGATGGGACAGTGTTCCCTCTAAACTGAGTTAGCATGAGCTAAAGGTAAAGGTAATCCCCTGTGCAAGCACCAGTCATTTCTGACTCTGGGGTGATGTTGCTTTCACAACGTTTTCACGGCAGACTTTTTATGGGGTGGCTTGCCATTTCCTTCCCCAGTCATCTACACTTTCCCCCCAGCAAGCTGGGGACTCATTTTACTGACCTCGAGCCAGCTACCTGAACCCAGCTTCCACCGGGATCAAACTCAGGTCATGAGCAGAGCTTGGACTGCAGTACTGCAAGCTTTACCACTCTGCACCACGGGGCTCTTAGTGTAAGCTAGCTCACAGTGCTTTGGCCTCCGTCTCTCACAGTTTTGCCTTAGCGAAGGAAAAACGGCCCCAAGCAAACTAATTTATTCAATAGCTCACAATTTTTAATGCCAGTAGCTCAAGAAGTAGAATGTTTCCTCCCAAGACTCCACAGCTTAGAGGGAGTACACAATGAAAAGGTACTGGCCAGTTTGGTGTAGTTGTTAAGTGTGCGGACTCTTATCTGGGAGAACCGGGTTTGATTCCCCACTCCTCCACTTGCAGCTGCTGGCATGGCCTTGGGTCAGCCATAGCCCTGGCAGAGGTTGTCCTTAAAAGGGCAGCTGCTGGGAGAGCCCTCTCAGCCCCACCCACCTCACAGGGTGTCTGTTGTTGGGGAGGAAGGTAAAGGAGATTGTGAGCTGCTCTGAGACTCTTCGGAGTGGAGGGCGGGGTATAAATCCAATACCAATACCATCTACCGTCTTCTATGTGTTATTTTCAAATTTGAAACCTCTCCTAAGAATTTCAGTTTTGTCTCTCAAGAAATCTCAATACTAGCCAGTCAGTTATTACAGAGCAAAGTCAAAGCCCTCTGCTTATGCTACTGCTAGAACCTACAAAGCGGAAACTTGGAAAAAAAAACAACCATGCTGTTTTCCTTTTGCCTTCAGATAGCCTGGAATTAAACTGAGGCTATGAGGGCACCAGATACCATATCCGTTGGCTGTTTGGTCACCAGAGGGAGCTAAAAATAGCGAAGCACTTGTTATTGTGATGATAACGCCTACGGTGCTAGGACTAACTCAAGCCAGAGAGAGAAAGTGCTCCTTCAGTTTCCCTGTGGACTGTAGCACTGCAGTTCAGGTATACATACGTCACCCCAATGCAAGCAACTATTGGAAGGGAAGCACAGATTAAATTTTCCTTGAAAATCTGTACTACACAGGCAGGTCTGACATCTGTCAGTTAAGTGACCTCCTCTGCTCTCCGCAGGAGATGTTTAAATTTGAGAGCTCTCAGAGGAAATTTACCATAGAGTTTCACCCAAAAACTAAAGGGTTGCCCCCGGCGTCGCCAATGCCAACTTTTGGGCGATGTCAGCGCAACTCCCATCCCCAGAACACTACCTGTGTCTCCCTACCAGATCAACGAGGGGACCCAACAACCCCATATGTTCATCTGGCAACAACGAAAGCACTATGATGATGCCAACCAGGATTTCTTTAGCAGCCGCAATGCAGTTTGGGCCTTTTAAGGCCTCAGGGCAGCCATGGCCTCCACCAGCTGTTGGCAGTTTAACCGGCCAGGGCAACAGAAAGGAGGAGGGGAGGCAGCAGACACAGCCTAAGAGTCTCCCTCTGAAGTCTTACAAGATGTCAAGGGAGCTGACTGAGCATTTGCAGCCTGCTGCACAGGCCTCACAAGGGGCTTGGGAGCAGGCCAGCGAGCAGGTGGCTGAGTCCTCTCTCCAGGTTGCAGAGGAGAAATCCAACAGAGAAGAGGAGGAGAAGGAGGAGGAATCGGGTGCTGCAATTCCTTTCTCTCTCCAGTTTCGAAGTTCTGAAAGCCCTGAGTGGTGCAAAAAGGAGCACAACAGATAAAGGAACTTCAGAGGGGAAGGGGCATCGATGCCTCTGAACCTCACGCTATTTCTAGAAGGAAAACAAAAAAAGAAACTGATCAAGAGACTGGAGCATCTTCCTTAAGAGGACCATTAGTACTGAACGCTAATTACAGTGAAGGAGTTTGCCTTCAGATCCGGCTGAAGGGCTTTTAGGAAACAGATATTTCCTGAAAGCCCTTCAGCTGGGTCTGACCATTTTATGAAACAAGATGTTGGATTTTCTTTTCTCTTTTGATAAGGACTACAGGATTATTATGAAGATGGATTACAATTATAACATATGGTGTGTTTTTCCCTATTCTTTTTTTGTTTTAAGATCTCTTTATGAAGATTCTTTAATAGATAAAATTATCTTTCTTTTTAGCAATTTAATTAAAATACACTGCCGGGGGTCATGAAAAGGGGTGTGTGTGGAGAAAATGTAATGTATTTGTATTAACTTTTTAATAACAGATGATAAGTATTATTACAATATCTTGCAGTATAATAAATTGGTTTAAACAGATGATGTTGGATTAGATCAGGGATTCTCAAACTGGTTGAATCCAGGGCTTTTTAAAAAGCAGGAACACAGTTCTGGCTGGCTTGGTGTCAAGGGTGTGTGGCCTAACATGCAAATGAGTTCCTTCTGGGCTTTTCCCACAAAAAAGCCCTGTCTGAAACAATGGTGATTGCAGGGGGTGTGGTCTAATATGCAAATGAGTTCCTGCTGGGCTTTTTCTACAAAAAAAAAGAGCCCTGGTTGAATCTATGAGCACTACTGGAATTGTTAGAACAACGGGCGTGTGGGTGTGAGTTGCAATCAAGTCACTTCCAACAACCCATGAAAGCTTACACCCAGAATTAAATTTTGTCAGTGTTAAAAATGCCACTGGATTCAAACTTTGTCCTCGCCTTGCTCAGGTCTTGCAAACTGAAGGCTGTGGCTTCCTTGATTGAGTCAATCCATTTTATGTCAAGTCCTCCTCTTTCCCTGGCATTACTGCTGTAGTGCACTGGAATCTTCAAATGAAGGCTCTTTGTTGGAGAGGCTCCTTGCAGCTGCATTCAGATCAGCCGCCCTTGCTGAGCCAGCCATTCAGGTAATTTGAATGAAGCCCATTGTTTGAGAGGCTCCTTGCAGCTCCACTCAGAGTGGCCACCCTTGCTGAGCCAGCCATTCAGGTAATTTGAATGAAGCCCATTGTTTGAGAAGCTCCTTGCAGCTCCATTCAGAGTGGCCGCCCTCGCTGAGCCAGCCAATTAGGTAATATCCATCTGAATGAAGCCCATGCAAATGAGGGTTCCGACTACCTGTTTTTTCTATTTATTGCTGGAGGTGTGTTCTGTGTATATAGTTGTGGCTAGCCATGTGTGTTTTCAGTTGGGGTTTTGCTAATAAAAGAGCTATGTGGGAATCACTTTAGCATCTGTTCCACTACTTTTCAATTGCCTTTTCCAGAGATTCTTCTCTTTCCATAACATGACCGAAAGTACAATATCCTCAGTTTAGACATTTTAGCTTCTAGAGACATGCAAGTAGTAGGAGCCACCAAAAGCAGCTGACAGGGGCCAATCCCAAAGTTTTTTAAAGAGGTCTGGTACATGGCTTATTGGGTAAACAATGATGGCAGGACTTGGCATTTGTTCATAGAAGTCCAGATAGTAAGGAAGTAGGAGGCAATACAATTATATAATAAAAGAAAATACCATTTAAAGCTATAAACATCTACATTTGGGATAAAATCAAGGATAGACAAAAAAAAAGATCCTGTTAATACTTTGTTTCTTCCCTATGCCAATATGCCTATCCAAGTCAATTTGATTATTTCTCAACGGTGAAAATACACAAGGAAATAATATTCATTGAGACATGCATAGAAGTAGAGTAAGAACATATTTGTTTAAGATTCAAACAACACAGATCCTACTTTCAACTTTGCTGAGAATTCTCAGCCTCAGTTAGTAACCATACTGGGGGAGGGGAAAATAAACTGAAAGGGATAAGATGGGATGGAACTGGAAGAGTAAACTGGAGAGGGAGGAACAGGCAGGGCATTTTTTTTAGCAGGAACGCACAGGAACGCAGTTGCGGCTGGCTTGATATCAGGCGTGTGTGGTCTACTATGCAAATGAGTCCCTACTGGGATTTTTCCAGTTCAAAACAATGGTCACATCAGGGGTATGTGACCTAATATGCAAATGAGTTCATACTGGGCTTTTTCTACCAAAAAAGCCCTGGGAACAGGTAAGGCTAAAGAAGAAGGATGGAGGGAAGGGTGAATGAGAAAGGTGGGGAGGAAAGATGGCAGGACTTCTGAAGTCATGAACTCACTTCTGGACCAAATACAGGAAACAATGTACACAACAGGAGTTTGAACTTTTTGCACACGCACACACACACAAAAACCCCTTCCACTGCACCATTAACAAAAGCAACCCTATTCCGCAAGCAAGCAAAGGCCCCCGTCTACCTTCAATCCTTTCACAGAGTTTGTGGAGCGAGTGCATCGGGCAGGCCTCGCACAGTTTGATTTGAGTCTTGGCGTTCTGGAGGGCAGCAGCGGTGCTAAAGGCCTGTTTGAGAGTGAGCATCACCTCGTCTACCTGAAAAGGAGGATCACAAGCAGAACGTTAAACCTGCACATTTTTAACACCAATTCTAAGACAGTCGTGCTGTTGTTTTTAAAGACAGGTTCAGGCGGGTAGCAGTGCTGGTCTGAAGCAGCAGAACGAAGTCTGAGTCCAGGGGCAGCTTTGAGACCGACAAAGTTCCACTCAAGGTTAAACTTTCGGGTGCCCACACACTTCTTCAGATACACTGAAATGGAAGTTGCCAGTCCATGCGAGGAGAAGGAGGAGATGGTGATATTGGGTTTATATCCCACTCTGTGCTCTGAATCTCAGAGTGGCTCACAATCTCCTTTCCCTTCCTCCCCCACAACAGACACCCTGTGAGGAGGGTGGGGCTGAGAGAGCTCTCCCAGAAGCTGCCCTTTCAAGGACAACCTCTGCCAGAGCTATGGCTGACCCAAGGCCATTCCAGCAGCTGCATATGGAAGAATGGGGAATCAAACCTGGTTCTCCCAAGATAAGAGTCTGCACACTTAACCACTACACCAAACTGGCTCTAGGTAGAGGATGAGCATCAAATTAGCATACAGCTTTTTAAAAGTGTGTAAAAGATACAAGGACCAAACTGGAATAACAAGCTTGGTTTATATAGTCACCATTTATTTGGGTTTATTTCCGGGGGGGGGGGGGGGGAGACATAATGAAGGCAATGATAATAAAAAATAGATCTGTTTTTTTCCCACTATGTTTCCCCTCGAATTAAACCCAAACAAATGGTGACAATAGAAATTAAGCATGTTATTTCAGTTTGGCTCTTGCATCTGTTAAGCGCCTTTATTATGCTGTAAATTAATATGCTAACCATCCTCTTGTGTACCTATATAAGTATTGACCGGCAGCTTCTGAAGAAGAGTCCACGCACATGAAAGCTTATACTTTGAATAAAACTTTGATGCTCTAAAAGGTGCCACTGGGCTTGATTTTCCTTTTTTTTTTTTAAAGTGCCCTCTATATTCAGAGCCTGAAACCACAGAGCATGACTTCATATTAGATTTCAAAGGCACAACATGCTTTCAATGTATCTGAAGAAGAGTCCACGCACATGAAAGCTTATACTTTGAATAAAACTTTGATGGTCTAAAAGGTGCCACTGGGCTTGATTTTCCTTTTTTTTTTAAAGTTCCCTCTATATTCAGAGCCTGAAACCACAGAGCATGACTTCATATTAGATTTCAAAGGCACAACATGCTTTAGAATACTGGGCTCCCTTTTATTGGAGGGGGAGGGAGGGGCCAGCCCCACAAGAGAATTCCCCAGAGTATCACGCCTGTCACTTATGATTTGTGGCACAAAAGGGATGCTTCAGGCTGCAACTCTGTTTCACACTGGCTTTACTAGCAAGAGCCAAGGATCAGTCCAACTATCTCAAACATTTCTGGAAGCTATAATGAGCCTATTACAAAAATATACACTGTGCTAAGCAACTAAAAGTACTAATTAAATAATTAATAATCTTACCTGTGTGTTTTAACACTTTCCAAATATTAATTCTATCACCTCAACGTACACAACAACATAACAACATAACAAATATTTTTTCAATGCAATTTTTTTTTTTACAAAAATGTATCAAAGCTACACATATCTAATATTAATATAAATTGTAGGTTCTGGCACCTATTACATAGCCCACAGTGTGGAGCAACACCCTGATGGATCGCCAGTCTGGTCTCCATTTCGGAAGTCTCCTATTATCTAGTTCCTTAACATGATGTATATTTTTGTAGTTGTATCTGAGTTCCTGTGTATCCGTTTATTGATTTCCTTTAGCTATAATGAGCCTATCAAGACCCATGCCTTCGCAGATAGTACAGAAGCTAGTCCTTGAATATTCAGGAAGCAGGAGCAACCGAAGAGAAGCTGAAGCCAATTTGTAACCAGCTGAAGAACTCATCTGCCTTCATTGTACCCAGACGACAGTCTGGGTTTTGCCCTGACACCACCGCAAACAGAAGAGTGCAAGATTCCCACACCCTCCTGCTTCGAGGTGGCCAAACTCGGCATTCTCTGTGGGGAAACCGGGTCAAAGGTTACACGGTTTCCCCCCCAACTGGTATAGAAATTCAAATGCATTTTCATGCCTTTACATAAAAGCTTTTCAAAGATATGCTTTCCCTTCGTATGTTTTAAATGACTGTGCCTTTTAAGGCACCCAGACTTTGGCAAGGGTGGGAGCAGGGGAAGAGACCGGGAATAAAATTACTTTTTTTTACAATGACTTCTAGTTTGTTTTGAACTTCTTTCTTTATATCTGGATACAAAGAGAGAGAGAGAGAGAGAGAGAGAGACCAAGAAATTGTAAGGAAAGGAATGAGACCTTCACAGTTGGGTACAGAAAGCAGCATAAGTTTTCAAGCATTTAGGAGCTATATAATGTTTCTCTTTAAAAACTACATCTTAACTGTTTTAAAAACTTTAACTGCCTTAAAAACTGCATGAACTTACAGCTAGAATTACGTTTTGAGAGATCTCAGTTATTTGTGCTTTTTTGTAGGTATTTTTGTTATTTTGGAGATGGTTTCTTATTATTGCAAAAGTAAAACAAAAAACAAAAAAACTTTTGAAACTATTGGAGAACAAACATCACCAAATACCTAATAACAACTATACATGGACAATATGATCTCAAAGGTCATTCCGGGTTCCCGGATCTCACTATACATATGAACATATGAAGCTGCCTTATACTGAACCAGACCCTGGGTCCATCAAAGTCAGAATAGTCTACTCAAACTGGCAGCGGCTCTCCAGGGTCTCTCAAGCTGACGTTTTTCACGCCTACATGCCTGGACCCTTTTTAGTTGGAGATGCCGGGGATTGAACCTGGGACCTTCTGCTTACCAAGCAGATGCTCTACCACTGAGCCACTGTCCCTCCCCTAATACATGATATTCACTATCCCTCTTTATGCAGTAGAAATCCCCCCTCCCATATACTTTTAATATCTAATAAAATTCTAGGCTCATTCAAGGCAGCCCATTTTCTTTGCAGCTGTAGGAAAGCCCACATTTTACTAGCTTCCCAGCAAACAATCTACCCTGACAGTCAAGGTCATTGATGTATAATTTAAAATTATAATTCACCTGGGATTCTCACATTCCCACTGGCTGCAGCACAGACCACAACAAAGAATCCTGATACCCACCCTGAGTCTCGGTGAGAAAGGCAAAGAAATAAAATCCCAGAGAGCGCTTATATGATGCAATTGCATATGTCAGGGGTGGCCAAACTGTGGCTCGGGGGCCACATGTGGCTCATTTGCACATATTGTGTGGCTCTTGAAGCTACCACCACCTTGTTGGCTGACTTGGAAAAGGCATTTCTCTCGTTAAATCACTTCTCCGAGCCGAGCCAGGTGGCAGTGTAGAAAATGCATTTGACGTTAAAGTGACTTTCTTTCCACGTCTCCCTCCCTCCTCCTATCTATTTGCCTGCCTGCCTTCCTATCTTGTGGCTCTCAAACATCTGATGTTCACGTCTGGTGGCTCTCAAACATCTGATGTTTATTCTATGTGGCTCTGACATGAAGAAAGTTTGGCCACTTCTCAGCTAAGTGGTTTCCTTTTGTGACCTATGTAACATCCCAAGAAATTCCTCCATATAATCCTTCACAAATGTCTCTACTGTACTAATTTTTCTTCTCTACTTCTGTCCTTTCCTCTCTTCTCTGGGGCACAGGAGTGGTTGTATGTTTGCGTTTAACTGTGATAGTTATGTATTTTCTTTATATACTTTTGAGGATGTATTCTATAAATGTTCATTTATAATTTAGCTATGTCTCTGCATTTATGTTATTTACTTTAAAAAAAAAGTATTTATTTATTTATTTTTATGTCTGTCTGCTTCATTCAGTTTCAGGAATCTCAGTTTTAAATAGTATCCCCGGTGCTACGATATTTGCTTATGTCCAAAGCACATTATGCAGTAACGATGGAGTACTCTCAGACTCTTAAGCCATATTATGCTTATATTGAAACTGTATTTTATCTAGCATTTCATCCCTGTATCAGTTTATTTGGTGACTCTTCTTTTTTTATTCTGTATCTTTTGAAATTTTTTAATAAAATTACTTATTGGGGGGGAAAAAAAGTTTGGCCATCCCTGGTCTATATATTGGTGGGATGGAGGAAATCAGTGGTACAACTGGAGTGGTTTCCCCACTCCAACAGGCGAAGACTGATACATGTATTAAGCACGGTTCAGTCACTTTAGTGGCACACTATGAACCTCTATTATAGCAGTCAGGGGTTTTTTTTGTAGCAGGGACTCCTTTGTATATTAGGCCACACCCCTTTTATGTAGCCAATCCTCCAAGAGCTTACAGGGCTCTTCTTACTGGGTCTACTGTAAGCTCTTGAAGGACTGGCTGCATCGGGGTGTGTGGCCTAATATAAAAATGAGTTCCTGCTACAAAAAAACCCCTGATTGTAGCCAGATAAATAACAAATTCTAGCCTCTTCCGCTTTTACTTTCTCTGATTCTCAGGGGCTTATGAAGCAGCCTTCATGCAGAAGTCAGGAGAAAATCGTAAAACAGATTTGCCCACAAAAGAAAGGAAAAGTTGTTTTGTACTTTTAAGTCTTCACAACCGCTGAGATGGAAACTACTAAAACAAGCTAAAGCCTGCAATGGGTTGTGCTGGGCTGAGAGAAGGCTATATTAGAAGCGTTTTGAAATTGAAAACGAAACACAGAAAAAAGCAGTAAACAACTTACCAAAGACTCGTTCGCACACTGGAATACATAGCAGACATACTGATTGATGCCCGGTTCAGTAGATTCTCGACAAATAAAACCAAAGTGATCGATGTTTTTTATGCCCTGCAGGAAGAAGTTTGGGGGAGGAGGAAAGAACCCAAAAGTTTTTTGTGTTTAGTTGACACACATTTGCCATTTTACCAAGAGTCAAAATGCAGCCTTACGCAGAATAATTTTCATCTAGTTATCCCCAATTGTGGTGCCTGCAATTGTGTTTTTTGGTACCTGCCTCCTTCTTTCCCAAAGCATATTTTCCCCAACATTAAGAGCTAATCCTGGACTTTCCTCCATCTCTTTGAAACAGCAGGTTCTTCAAAACAGTAATGTTTCCATCTGCAGGGAGCAGCCATACAGAAACAGCTGTTTTCTTTACATGGGGACCCTGGGCTTGAAGCTGCCAATATTGGATGACTCGGCTCAGACCCTAGGGTAGCCATTTGGTGGCTGGCTGTGCCCAGTCATGGTAATAGCAACGGTGCCATTCACTCAACATTCTCAGAACTCCAAAGGTGTCCACAGGCTCATCAAGGTTGGGGACCCCTGGAATAACTCAGCACACGACTTCATTTAAAAATACAGTTGTCTCATAAAGTAGAGCGGACCTCCCTGGAATGCAGATGACGATGAACTGCAAGCCTTGGTTTTGTTTTATTTTCCTTTTAAAAGTGAGACCATGCACGTGTGAATTCCCTCTTTTAATCAAGATAGTATACAGTGAGTTGAGGCAACAGGTAGGTTATGCATATAACCACTGAATATTCTAAAGCATTACACCCAGGGGTTTTTTTGTAACAGGAGCTCCTTTGCATATTAAGCCACACACCCCTGATGTAGCCAAGCCTCCAAGAGTTTAAAAAGGTAAAGGTAGCAAGCACCGGTCATTTTCGACTCTGGGGTGATGCTGCTTTCACAACGTTTTCACAGCAGACATTTTATGGGGTGAATTTGCCATTGCCTTCCCCAGTCATCTACACTTTCCCCCCAGCAAGCTGGGTACTCATTTTACCGACCTTGGAAGGATGGAAAGCTGAGTCAACCTGGAGCCGACCACCTGAACCAGCTTTCGCTGGGATCGAACTCAGGTCATGAGCAGAAGGCTCCAACTGCAGTATTGCAGCTTTACCACTCTGCGCCACGAGGCTCTTCTTCCCGTGTTTACAAGGAGTTTGCAGGGCTCTTAGTACAGGGTCTACTGTAAGCTCTTGGAGGACTGACTACATCAGGGGTGTGTGGCCCAATATGCAAAGGAGTTCCTATATGTAGATAAATAAAGCGCTGGTTACACCAAAGATTCCACTGCATTCAGGAAAATAGATAGTTTGCTCTCATTTAATATACCTGAAATATTTCACTGGCTCATGCTTTTCATACAATCACCTGGCCATTTCTGGGGTCTGTGGGACAAGACACCAATGTTGCATACCTTTTAAAGGTAAAGACAGGAGGAGAAAAGGACAGAAAAAAGTATCCAAAGACCTCTTCAATAAGGAGCCTGTCCTCCACTCATGGTGCTTATGTCACTTTAGAGCCATATTGTATATCTGATAGGAATCTTAGATATTGAGATTTCTCTCAGTTTGTGAAGCACGCAGAAAAATCTGAGTTTCTCTCTAGCAGTACTTCCCAGATTTCTGGGCCTCTCCATCCAAGATCGGGAAAACAGTAGAGCTTTCACCACGCTTTACTTATTACTCATGCAAGTACTCACCAATTATTATAATTTGTTTTTATCTCTTTGCTTAATCAAAATGTTAATCACTGTCCTTCAGAGTTAAGAAACTCTTCAGATCAGCATGGAAACTCACTAAAATTAGCATGGATGCTCATTAATGATTCTGAAGTCAAGAGACACTACAACATCCTTTATGTTTATAAGAATAACTTCAAATCGAGAACTGGAGCCGCCATTCCAAACAGATAACACGTGGCTCTGTTCAGAGCTGCCGTTTTCCACTGCCAGTCAAGAACAGAGAGCAAGGATTGTCACAAAAGTGGCACAGGCAACAAGACAAAATTTAAAAACAGCTTTGTGCCGTAAAGGCGGTATAATGGACCCTGCAACCACAAACCCAGTGTTCTCTTTCTCTGTGCTTATCTCCTAGCTGGTTGGTTCAACATACTAGAAAACAAGCAACTGTTTTTACCGTTCTCTACAGTACAAGGAAATTCACACTGCTTCTTCTGGAATGCAGTGTTATATTGATAAAGTACTGACATTCATGATTAGGTAACGGTACAAAGCTCTACACAAACACAAACCGCTCCAGTACTATTACAGTACTGAAAAAGCAATTTCAAATGATGCTATTTTAGTCTAGGAAAACGTGAACAGGACACAGAAATAATGTAGTATCTGAAGAAATAATGAAAACTGGTTATTAAAAAAGCAAGAAAATAATGTAGAAGAAGAAAGTTCTGATAGCGCACTTTTCTCTACCTTAAGGAGCCTCAATGTGGCTTACAATCACCTTTCCTTCCTCTCCCCACAATGGGCATCTTGTGAGGCAGGTGGGGCTGAGAGAGTTCTGCAAGGACTGTGACTGTCCCAAGGTCACCCAGCAGGCTTCATGGGGAGAAGTCGGGAATCAAACCCCATTCTCCAGATTAAAGTCTTCCACTTTTAACCAATATGCCATGCTGTAGTTAAGCACTGCCTTGTACAAAACTAGCAGTTGCCACAATTCAGCAGAAGAACGCCTTTTGCTTGACTTCAACATGTATAGCCAATGAGTATGCTGAAATGCATCTACACCACGTGGCTAAATGCTTCCTTGGGGGCATGTGGAAAGGTCTGTTCTCATTCCAAGCCACCAGGATTTGTTATGAATCATCAGTAAACCCACAACCAGAGAGTGATTACGGCCAGAATCAAGAAATGCCCTGTTGTTTTCTCTCTTTGCTAGCTACTTCTAAGTTTTTGATCAAGAAAGATTAGTTTTCCCCTTTATGACTGAACCAAGATCAAAACTCCTTGTCTCGTAAGTAGGTTAGTTATCGGATCAAAAGTATGCAGCGATAAGAATATAAAATGTGTCCTTTGGGTATGTACAATATTAAAGCATATAGAAGAATGCTGGTTGGATTATGGTTACGTCTTTCGAGGATGAGAGGAACTAAAGTGGGAAACGATCAATATGGATACGAATATGCACTTCAAACATCTCCAATCCTCAGTTTGCTCCAATTCCATTTGTACTATTTTGTATTATGTAGAATATAATATATAAACAACTGAAAGCAGAAAATACTGATGGCCAAGTAGACAGATATATTCTCTGTACTTCTATCACATGGCAAGGGACTAGGAAGGGCTGCCACCACTCTGGTAAGGGTCTGTATGGGAGAGCCCACCCAACCCCTCCAAAACTGCTTTCACCCAAACAGAGGGAAAGAAGGGATCCTGGGAGATTCAGGCCCTGTAGCTACTCCTACACAGGCTTATCTGGAGCCTGTAGGCCTCGCTAGGTCCAGGATCATGACAACTTCTTTCTCTCATTTTTCCCCTCCAGTTTGTTTTCTCTCTCCAAATATTAATACTGTTTTTCGAACTCTGAATACCCACCTGAGAACACGATGAGATATCTTTAAAGTTCTTCTCAAACACAACAGACTTAGAGTCTGGACTGATGAGGTTAATTTCAAATCGGCCAACCTTGAATAGAAAGTTGATGCACGTCAATACAAGATATATAGTTTGTTTTAATTCAGTAAGAACATTTTGGATGAAAATGCACAGGGTTTCCTAGCAGCTACACAAGGGAAGTATCACTTGTGCCTAACACGGGACAACCCGCTAACAATGGCCAGTTAGTACATTTGAGAGTCCTTTTAAGAACTTAAACCAGCAGTTCTTCCCCCCACCCCATTCTTTTTTAATTAAACTTTTTTTAAAAAAACCAACGATATACAAGTGCAGTCAAATATTCACAAAATCTTAATCCTTTAAATTCCCCCTCCCCCCAGACAAAAACATATATTAACTCATCTATACCATTATCCTAGGATTAGATTGAGACAGGCAAAGCGGTTCTTAAGGAGTGAGGTAACTGAAGGAAGACATCTTCCTTAGACTCAGGCTATTTTTGTGGGATTGGCTGGAACATTGTGGGATGATGTGGATCATACTCCCACCAACTTGTGTCTAAAGGTACACATGTCTGCTAGACAGCTGATTAGCCTCATTAATTTTTGGAGCCCCTGTCCTTCCCTCATACTTTAAACTACAATCAGTGCCAGTGTGTGGGTGCTGGCACAAGGCCAACACCCCAGGTAATGCACCGTTCCCACCCCGCATAGCCTGTACCTTCCGTCCACTGTGAGTCTGGCTGGGCAGCACACCTCCTATGTCTCTGTTGCTCCATCTCCTGGCTTCCGAAAGCTTCCGGAAGCCAGGAGAAGGAGCAATGGCAACCCAGCATCAGCACATTCTGAGGTTCAGGAGCCGCACCACACTGCCGGGCTTGCATATTTCCCTCGCCATGGAAGTGAGGGTGGGAGGGAGGACTGAAACCGGGGCCCTCTCCCCCCCCCCGGGCTGCACCCCAGGCAGTCATCTAAGGCTGCCTAATGGGCGCACCAGCCCTGTCTACTCCAGTCTTACAAGTGACAACTAGCCACTAACAGGCAGGACATGACTCCTAACACTAACTACTTACAAACTTTATTTTGAAGCATTTTTCCCCTACTGAACATCTCACTACACTTGTCCAACCATATATACCAGCATGCTGGTACACAAGGCACCAATGCTACATCTTTTCATCCTACAGCAACACTCTCCTGAGCCACAGGTCCCCAAAATAGCTGGAAAAAACCAAGAGAGGTCAAGAACCAGAGAAAAAAAGGCAAAGCTTAAGGGGGAACCATTAACAGAAGAGCAGAGCAGAATTTAGAACAGGCAGGGAAAGTACAAGTGTGAGGGGGGGCGGAAATACACCATTCATTCTCTTGATCAGACATGTTATAGACTTTCAGCTGCAAAAACCTGTATTCATAGCAATCTGTTTCATGAGATGTTCCATTCCTTAAGAAAGAAATAAAAGCTCAAGAGGATTGTCCTATTGAGCATCTCTCTCATTGCCACCATCTTAAAAAAAAAATTAGGACATCACAAGAAATATCTAACAAACAAGCCATAATTAAAAGCTGTTGAAACAGAAACAAGTATTCCATTCATAATCAACCACTAAGATATGCCCTTGAAAACAACCTGAAGGCGGGGAAAACCCCACATCATTTTGACATGTCTTCTGAACTTGTGGAGTCATAGGGTTGCCACTCTCCAGGTGAGGCCTGGAGATCTCCCACTTTTACAACTTATCTCCAGCATGCTGAGGCCTCTCCCCTCCCCAAGCCCCACCTTCTCCCAGATCCACCCCCAAAGTCTCCAGGTATTTCCCAACACAGACCTGGCAACCCTTCCCATGAATGGGCTTCTCAAGGTGGATAACATCAGATTTTAAAACATTAAAAACCAGTTCTTACAATAGCAGTTAAGAACAATAAAAGCACTAAAACAATTTAAAAGCTGGCAAAATATTTACTCAATAACCGTAGCAGCTGGATTAAATTATGAACTCTCCCTCAGATTCTGATAGTCTCCAATAAGGGATAGGAGTTGTGTCCCCTCACTTTCAAAGTGACTTTGTCTGATTCCCTCTGACCAGGGGTGGCCAAACTGTGGCTCTTTTCCACACATTGTGTGGCTCTCGAAGCCCCCACTGCCCCATCAGCCAGCGTGGAAAAGGCATTTGTCGCTTTAAATCACTATGTCAAGCCAAGTCAGCTGATGGCTTGGAGAATGCATTTAAAATTAAAGTTGCTTTCTTTCCACTTGTCCCTCCCCCCCAGCTGGTTGCCTTCCTTCCTTCCTAACTGGTGGCTCACAAGCACCTAATGTTCATGTCTTGTGGCTCTCAAACATCTGACATTTATCCTACATGGCTCTCACATTAAGCACGTTTGGCCACACCTGCCCTCTGACAGACACGTCACCTCCAACTGCCTGGCTACTGACCCACCAGAGACAACGAACAGCCCAAAAAGGCACTTTTCCTCAGCACACAGCTTCTCTTAAAGTTCTCTTCAGCTGGCAATGAGTAATCAGAGAGAGAGGGAGGTGCTATGAATTGCAAACTACACCAAGACCATACCTGAAACAACATGGTCCTGTTCTTCTCAGAATCGGAGGGCTGGACATGGCTGGGGGCACTTGCGTGTCGCCTCCGTGACTGCGTTATTAAGGTGTTGTCATGTACTTTCCTCTGCATAACACCCGTGACACTGCTGCAACGGGTGCGGAACTCCTGCTGATCGTCAAACCCAGAATCCTCCAAAATCCGCTCAGGGAAAGAGACACGGGAGCTAGCCAGGCTCGCCAGATTAGTCTGGCTCCCAATAGTAAACATCCCGGCGTGACTACTGCCGGCGGTGTCCGCGCCATCCACCTCCTCAAAGGGACTGTCCAAAGGAGAAGACGGCGCGTCGCCTTCATTCTCAGCAAGGTCAGTGCTGGATTCTACACTGCGCTGCTCGCTCAACAGTTTTAGGCGTTGGCGTTCGTGCTGGTTGAACTTCTCGATGCAGTCGTCGATCAGAGTGGAAGGGGCCTTTTTGTGAGCCACAGTCACCTTCCCACAGTAGAGGACCTCAAACTTCTGGGAGTTGTAGAAGGCATCTTCACTGTCTTTATTGGGTTTGACGTCCTCCTTGAGGGCGGCTTTGGAAGCTTGCCTTATGCTGCTGATCACATCTGGGACCTTCAACGAAAGAAGAGAGACAGAGAAATCTTCATTATGAAGGTCAAAAGTGGGGTGGCCAAACTGTGGTTGAGGGGACACATGTGATTCTTTCACACATATTGTGTGTCTCTTGAAGCCCCCACCACCCTGTTGGCCAGCGTGGAGAAGGCATTTGTCTCCTTAAGTCCTTTTGCCAAGCCAAGCCCTCTGGTGGCTTGGAGAATGCATTTAAAGTTGCTTTCCTTCCACCTCTACCTCCTTCCTTCCCCATCTATTTTCCTATTTACCTTCCTTCCTTCCAGCTCTCTGACATTCATGTCTTGCAGCTCTCAAACATCTGAATTTTCTTTCTTTTAACCAAATCGTTTAAAGTTAGTATAACAAAAATGTTTTGCTGAATTAAGGTGGCTTGCAAACACCTGAGAAGCTGCTTTTAAAAAATTTAGTGTATGGCATGCCCTGTTTTTTTATGCAGTGCCAGACTAAACCCTAGGGAAGCCCCTAGGGAGTCAAAAAAATTTTTTTTGGGGGGGGCTCACAAATTATCTCAGAGTTGGAGCGCCTGCCCCTCTGTTCCCGGCCCACACCGCAGCCTGCAGGCATCTTCTCAAAAGCCCCTTTGACAAAGCTGTGGGGGAGAAGCAGAGAGAGGCAAACTTGGGAACAACACCAACAGCCACCGCACCAGGCAAGTCAGGCATAGAGTGGCTCAGTTGCTGGCTGTGCGTGCAGGCTGGAAGGGCTGCAAGCAGGGGGGAAACCGGTGGGGGGGGAGCCAGCCCGGGGCTCCTAAAGGAGTGGGGGCCCATAGGCCAGTGCCTACTTGGCCTCATTGTTAATCCAGTCCTGCTTTTATGACCTCAAAAGGTGACACGACAAAGTTATCTTTGTTGCTACACGGCATGTTCAAACATTAGCCCTGTTTGCTCCACTCGCATAGTGAGGCTGGAATTATATAGCAAAATAAAGAGAACCCGCTGTAAAGATCTTAGATACAGGAGAGCAGGGAGGAATCACCTTCTGTTGCACTGACGTACAAAACCACTGAAAAAGCGCTGTATAGCAAGCAGATACGAAATCAACTAGAATGGCTGACGGGAAACTGCTGTTTAGAGGCAGCTTAAACATAAGTCTTGACATTTTTAAGATCAGAGCAATGCACCAATGCAAAACAGTGAGAGACCTCTGGTCCACACATCACAGTTGTTACAGGGGCCCATCTGAACTGGCTTTCTCCTGGCACTTTACCTCTATCCAGGGGTCGTTTTGTAGAAAAATAGGTGGTGGAGCTCAATAGCATAACTCATTAGCATATGCCACCCCACCACCAGCCAAAAACAACACGACGCAAGAAAGGAGAACCCCTGACAAGCAAGGTCCAGCCAGCCCAAGCAGGCCTCGCTCACCTGGGGCTCTCCTGGACTGCCCCCCTCCCAGTCAAAAGGCCAGCAAGCCACCCGCCGCCCAAAATCACATAAGAAGTAGAGAAAGGGTGGTGTGGGCTTCTCCAGGGGTTAATGAGGGCTGCTGGGGGTATGGCAAAGTTCCTGGGAGCTGGCTTGCTGGCTGCTCTCATAATCCAGGGATTGTTATGCAGCTGCATCTACTATTCAGTGGACAAGGTAGGTGGGGAGGAAGAGGGGGAACCCTCAGAAAGGTTCAGGAGTTCCGCTCCTGTGAGCTGCTGCTGAATTCAAGACCTGCCTCTACCACAACAATGATATAATACAGAGCCTTCTCCCTCCCTTCCCCTTACTGTGCGTTCCAGGATCAGTCGATTCCTGGGAACATCGTGGCGCAAAGCTGATACCCACTATGGGAAAGGAGCAGTGGCAGAAATTTGTCCTCCAATTCTGTTCTGCCAGCAGAAAGGACGGTGGTTCGGATGTAGGGCTTCCAATTTGCTTGCAGCAGGTCCCAGGTTCAGTCTCCCAGCATCGCCCCTTAAAGGATCTGGTGATATGAAAGACCCCTGCTCAAGACCCTGGAGATCCATTGCTAGTCTGAGAAGATAATACTAAGGCAGCTTCGCTGATTTTCTACACTAGACTCATGGACTCATAGAGTTGGCTTCTGTGATTCTAGTGTAGAATATCAGTTTGGGGACAAAGCTGAACCAGGATTAAAGGTCTAGTGTGGAATCTGCCATTATATTAGAAAAGTAGGGAAATGGCCTAGACATTCTGGCTTGAGCGAAAAGCTGCTGTTTGAGACATTCAGAGCTCCTCCGAGTTGTTTTCTGCAGAATTCCGGAGTGCAGTTCCATAGCGGCACACCTTTTGGGATTGTGACATCATTTGGAACAATGACACTGATTTCACGGTCCCTTCCCATTAAAGTGTTCAGGACTGAATGACTGACATCTTCAAGAGTCAAATGAGAACTAAAGAAACCACCCTGAAAGGGTGAGCACCATACATTTAAAGGTTTCAAAGAAAACTGTTGGCTATTTATTTTTCACTTCATGGAGTTCATGGAGCGGAACTACAGCGGAGGGGGGGGGGGAGCCCTAGGCAGGGAAGGGTTTAGCAGCTACATACCCTAATCAGGGGTGTCAAATATGCGGCCCAGGGGCCAAATCAGGTCCCCAGAGGGCTCCTATCAGGCCCCTGAGCAACGGACTGTCATCTGCTTCCTTCTCCCTCTCTCTTGATTCCTTCTGCATCACAACTTGGTTTGCACAGGAACTATAGAGCAAAGTATTTTTTTTTCCCATTTGCTGAGGCTCCTCCCTTGGGCTCCTCCCTGGATCGCACAGGAGAGATACAAAGAAAGCAGCTTTAAGACCTTGAGTGCTAAGTTTATATCTCCGCTACTTGGCATTACATTTTATGACACACATGGCCTGGCCCAACAAGGTCTCATTTATGTCAGATTCAGCCCACTCAACAAATGAATTCGACACCCCTGCCCTACATCTTCTGTTCTGTCAACTGATAACACTACTTTACATCTGAGTAGGGCAGAACCATTTTTAAAATGTACCACTGTCCTATGTAGCCATACCTAGAGACTGCTGAGCAATGTTCCCTCTAAGTTTAGTGTGAGCTAGCTCACAGTTCTTTAGCCTCTGGCTCACACATTTTTGTGTTAGCTCAGAAAGGATGGCCCCAGAGCAAACTAATTTATTCAGCAGCTCACAACTTTAATGCCAGTACCTCATGAAGTGCAATTTTTGCTCACAAGACTCCACAGCTTAGAGGCGCTGCTGAACTGCGCAAGCAGGCCCTATTGTAGGTTTCGCCCTCCAACTCATCGTAACTGGTTTACTACCATTCAGCATGGCAGGTTTTATGATAATTTTGCACGCACAGGAAGATTCGAATACAGGACCCATTCAAACACCCAGCCCAGTTTTTCACATGGTGTACTGTTAACATCTGCATCCATAACTTTTACCATCAGCTCTTAGCCATTAACCACAAACTTCCTAGACCAGGGTATGTGCTTTGGTAATTAAGGGGGCTCAGGGCTCTTTTTGTAGCAGGAGCTCCTTTGCATATTAGGCCACACCTCCCTGATGTAGTCAATCCTCCAAGAGCTTACAGTAGGCCCTGTAAGAAGAGCCCTGTAAGCTCTTGGAGGATTCACTACATCAGGGGTGTGTGGCCAAATATGCAAAGGAGTTCCTGCTACAAAAAAAGCCCTGAGGGGGCTTAATTCTGTGAAATGATTCCACTCATTATGGCATTTTTAAGATCACAAGGACTTCAGCTCTACAAACCTCAAAAAACTGCATTTTCAGTCATAATGCAAGTGTCCCCAAGAACACCTCCCTCTGCAGCAGCGTCAAGTAGCTTCATTGTGACACACTAATATTGTGTATGTCACACCACAATTCTCCATTTCAGATTCAAAAAACACCAACTTAACCTAATTTTGAAGGGGTTTAGAAAGGCAGCTGTAAAGTACACTTCAGTAGACTATGATGTTGGACACGGAAAGATCAAAAGAAAACAATCACATGTTTATAAAATTTTTAAAACGCTCAGTTTTTTGGTTTAATAAAGTATATATTTAATTTAAAAACCCTCTCCATTTGAAATTTAAACACACATCACCCCCTACGTTCTCCCAAAATGTATTAAAGAGAGAAGTGCATTGGAGAGAAGCTCCAATGCTATTCAAGTATCCAAGCTGAGGAATGCAGAATGTTGTAACAAGTATGGCTATTAATTTCTTTTGCAGATAAGCAATAACGTCCTTCTGCTACAAAAATTTATGCAAGCAAATGAAACATGAGTGCTAGTTAACTTTAAATATCTATATTAACTAATATATCCCAGATGAATCAAGATTAGCCTTATAGGTGCAGTTTAAGATGGAAGCCAAGTAGAAATAACCTCTTCCTCTTTAACATGTATTATGGTACCTTTTGGCCAGAATTCCAAAAGAATAGGAGAGGCATTCTTGTTTTGCAGAATACCAGAGGCAGTAGAATAACTTGCATTCATAGGAGTAGACCCTTTCTCCTATAAGTATGAGGAAGTTTCTCTTTCCACAAAATTGGCAGTGATTTCTCTGCATTTCCTCAGATTTGCTGTTCCCAGTTCTCCCAGTTCAAATAGTTGCACAGATTCTTAACAGTAACCATTACTGATTCAAAAGCAAAGTGTTTCCTGATATCAGACACAGGAAATGCATCTTCTGTCAACTATTCAACCAAAATACTTTTTTTGGTGCTCCATTTTTAAAACTGAACAAGCAGAGCCCCTTCACATGGTAAGTATTTTGCAGGTATAAAAACAAGATGATATTGGATTTATATTCCACCCTCCACTCTGAACCTCAGAGTGGCTCACAATCTCCTTCACCTTCCTCTCCCACAATAGACATCCACTGGGGCTGAGAGAGATCTCCCAGAAATTGTCCTTTCAAGGACAAACTCTGCAAAAGCTATGGCTGACCCAAAGCCATTCCAGCAGCTGCATGTGAAGAAGTGGGGAATCAAACCCAGTTCTCCCAGATAAGACGCCGCACACAACCACTACACCAAACTGGCTCTCAGAGTATTAACTATGAATTGGGGGAAAAAACAATACAGTGCAGAAAAGTTCTTCTGCTGTACTGATTGCAAGTGTCCACCTCCAGTGTAAAGACAAGCAAATAATGGGAAATGGATCCAATTGGTACAAAAAGTAATTACTTCTTATTACAAAAGCATTAACAAGAAACAAACCCCAGGTCCTTTGTACTAGCCAACACCTTGTCACAGTTTCAGCATAAAAGTAAATAATCTGTCATCTACTCCATAAGTGTTATCAACCTGATCGCAAAAAATACAGACATGGAAGACATACAATCAACGTTCCCTCTAAGCTGCAGAGTCTTGTGAGCAAAAATTCTGTTTTGTGAGCTACTGGCATTGAAGTTGTGAGTTAGTCATTAAAGTTGTGAGCTACTGCATCAATTAGTGTGCTCTGGGGTCATCCTTCTTGAGCTAAGACAAAAATGTGTGAGCTGGAGGCTAAAAATCTGTGAGCTAGCTCACACTAACTCAGCTTAGATGAAACACTGCATGCAATATATTGTATTTCTACCAGAAAACACATGCAAGGTTTGTATTTAAGAGGCTGTTCTACAGAGTTATTGATCGGTTGATTCAAATGTCAAGGGGATTAGGTACTTTGAAGAGGGATGGGAGTGGCAAACCAAACTGCTTGGAAACTCAATATCTTATAGCAGGGGCCTCCGCCATGAAGCCCACGGCCACTATGGTGCCTCCCACTTTTTCTGGCAGGTGTTTTTAGAAAGCAGGAGGGGTCAAGCGGGCCTTTTGCCCAGCAGAGCTACTGATTGGCTATGCAGGATTTTAAAAAATGGCTTCAGCAGCAGCTGCCACCACAACACAATGATCTTCACTGTGTGACAGAAAGTAAGCCAGAAAATATTTTAAGTAATATGTTCATTTTTAAAGGTATCCTATTAAACAGAGCTTCTGCCTGGAAGGTTGAGGAGTTAAGCAGGTAGAACTACAAAACCACCATGAATACCAACTATTTAACTTTATCTTCGAAAACAGTTTCTATGGTGGAAGGCTAACAAGCAAAATTACAAGGTCCGGGTTATAGAACTGCCTAAGCAGTTTCGGTGATAAACGGTAGCCATACTGACATGCAACCAAGTCCCAACTTGTTTCACAAACTATCTTCCTCCGAAGGTATTTCACTCCAAAGATGCCTCGACCATGGTCTCTTTTGTGTAGGGTTGCCAAGTCCAATTCAAGAAATATCTGGGGACTTTGGGGGTGGAGCCAAGAGCAAGGCTGTGACAAGCATAACTGAACTCCAAAGGGAGTTCTGGCCATCACATTTAAAGGGACCTCACGCCTTTTTAAATAACTTCCTTCTATAGGAAATAATGAAGGATAGGGGTGCCTTCTTTGAGGGCTCATAGAATTGGACCCCCTGGTCCAATCTTTTTGAAACGTGGGGGGTATTTTGAGGAAAGGCACTGGATGCTATACTGAAAATTAGGTGCCTCTACCTTAAAGAACAGCCCCCTCAGAGCCCCAGATACTTGCAGATTAATTCTCCATTATTTCCTATAGGAATAAGCCTCCATGGGGAATAGTAGAGTTCCCAGCAGACATTTCCCTCCCCTCTCCCCGCTTTCTGATGACCCTGAAGCAGAGGGAGGATCAAACCAGGGGATCCCCTGCCCCCACCTGGGGATTGGCAACCCTACATTTGTGAAACTGTCAGAACTAATTGAGACACTAATTTTATATGGGGAAAGAGCCAGTTCTTAAAACATTCAAAATGAGGAACAAAAACCTTCCATTCAACTAATCCTGGCAGAACATTCTTAAGCATTAGAAGAGTTACGCATAACCTCACTCCCTGTCATTTTGTTGTCGGCACAACCTCCTGCAACCAATATTTTGTCGCTGCAGCCTGTATCAGAGTTCGAAAGCTGCCTGCAGGCTCAAAAATGATGGAAACCCCTGTCTTATAGACTCCATCTCTGCTAAAAACAAAACAAAATAAAAGCCACAACTGCCTGCCCCCTTGCTTAGAAAGTCTTGGCTTGGATATCATCTAGAATTGCCAATCCCCACATGGGATTACAGCAATAAAGAACCACAGTTTCACGTGGGAAGGAAAAAATAACAAACTGTGTAGCACTATAATTGTAACAACAACAATACTGGGCTTATTTACATTGTGACGGAAGACCTTTGTAATGAGACTCTTTATGCAGCAAGATGAAACGTATTTCTAATTGGATATGGACGTTTCCCTTTAAGGGCTTTGCTGTTGTTATAATATAATTGCTATTATAGGGCAACACAGTTTCTATTTTTTTCAATCCCCAGGTGGGGGCAAGGGATCCCCCGATACAGAGGCCCTCCCCCGCTTCAGGGTCATCAGAAAGCGGGGGGCGGGGAGGGAAATGTCTGCTGGACACTCCATTATTCCCTATGGCAGGGGTGGCCAACGGTAGCTCTCCAGATGTCTTTTGCCTACAACTCCCATCAGCCCCAGCCATTGGCCATGCTGGCTGGGGCTGATGAGAGTTGAAGGTAAAAAAAACATCTGGAGAGCTTCCGTTGGCCACCCCCGCACTATGGAGACCGATTCCCACAGGGTATAATGGAGAATCGATCTGTGGGTATCTGGGGCTCTAGGAGAGTTGATCAAAAAGAAGGTGCCCCTAACTTCATTATTTCCAATGGAGGGAAGGCGTTTAATAGGTGTGCAGTCCCTTTAAATGTGATGACCAGAACTCCCTTTGGAGTTCTATTATGCATGTCACACCCTTGCTCCTGGATCCACCCTCAATGTCTCCTGGATTCACCCCCGAAGTCCCCAAATATTTTTTGAATTGGACCTGGCAACCCTAATATCATCCTATAAACATCATCCTATACCTGCTGATATACTTTCAACATATTTAATATTCATTGTGTGTCTCTTCACTATCTGCTTTCTCTTCTGCAATATTTTTGGGAAGGTTCCTTCTCTTTTGTGTTTTTATTTATTATTTGTTAAATAGTGAGTTCGATACATGAAGAGACTAGGTCGCAGTGATCAAAAACTCTCTATTCCAGTTACAGCATGGTAACGGCTAGATTAAGACTGAGGAACTGGAATCCATTAATAATAATTAATTATATTATTTCTTTCAGGCTGACCTTCATAATGGATTTGGATGCCAAGGAAAAAAATTACGTCTACAGTGATTTTATACCTTCCTTTGTTTTCTATTCTATATATTATTATAAATATATTATTATGCTTAATTCTAGTTTATACCACTGTAGATTTATTTAAATTTAAACAGAGAAATAAAATACCTGGGGTCTTCATCTACTCAGGCTAGAAGAATTTCAGTGTGGGACTTGAGTTCATTATTAATCATTTTGCCGAGTGTCGTTTTTTAAAAAATTTGATATATATAAAAACTGAGAGTCAGTTTGGTGTAGTGGTTAAGTGCATGGACTCTTATTTGGGAGAACTGGGTTTGATTCCCCACTCCTCCACTTGCAGCTGCTGGAATGGCCTTGGGTCAGCCATAGCTCTCATAGGAGTTGTCCTTGAAAGGGCAGCTGCTGTAAGAGCTCTTTTAGTCACACCCACTTCACAGGGTGTTTGTTGTGGGGGGTGGGGGGAGAAGGTAAAGGAGATTGTGACCTCTCTGAGACTCTGAGATTCAGACTATAGGGCGGGATATAAATCCAATATCTTCTTCTTCAATACAGGTCAATACATCATGTAGGTCAATACATCATGTAGGGGATCCATAAGGGGATCCCCTGAAGATCTATTTTATGCTAAAAAGCAGCTTTGGGGA